>NC_141017.1:32972198-33156900 GCF_052327205.1 Somniosus microcephalus | reverse complement strand
CGCTCTCTCTCCCTCCCCGTCCCTGCTTTACTCTCTCTCCCTCCCCTCTCCCTCCCCCTCTCCTCTCCCTCCCTCCTCTCTACTCCTCCCTCCCCCCTCTCCTCACCCTCCCTCCCCCTCTCCTCCCCCCTCTCCTCTCCCTCACCCACCCCCTCACTCTTTCCCTCCCTCACCCTCTCTCTCTCCCTCCCCCTGTCTCTCCCTGCTTTACTCTCTCTCCCTCCCCTCTCCTCTCCCTCCCTCCCCCTCTCCTCTCCCTCCCTCCCTCCCCCTCTCCTCACCCTCCCTCCCTCCCCCTCTCCTCTCCCTCCCTCCCTCCCCCTCTCCTCTCCCTCCTCCCCGCTCTCTCTCCTCCCCCTGTCCCTGCTTTACTCTCTCTCCCTCCCCTCTCCCTCCTCTCTACTCCCTCCCTCCCCCTCCCCTCACCCTCCCTCCCCCTCCCCTCTCCCTCTCTCCTCTCCCTCACCCCCCCTCTCTGTTCCCCCCCCTCCTCTCCCTCCCCCTCCTCCCTCTCTCCCTCCCCCCTCTCCTCTCCCTCCCCCCTCTCCTCTCCCTCCCCCCCTCTCCTCTCCCTCCCCCCTCTCCTCTCCCTCCCCCCTCTCCTCTCCCTCCTCTCCTCTCCCTCCTCTCCTGTCACTACCCCCTCTCCTCTCCCTCCCCCTCTCCTCTCCCTCCCCACCCCCTCCTCTCCCTCCCCCCTCCTCTCCTCCCCCCGTCTCTCCTCTCCCTCCCCGTCTCTCCCTGATTTCCTCTCTCTCCCTCCCTCCCCCTCTCTCTCTCCCCCTTTCCTTCCCCTCTCTCTCTCCCTTTCCTCAGAGCCCGGACGCGGTGACCCGAAGCCCTCGTGTGCGGATCAGCGCCTCAGGGCCCGGCCCACGTGCGCGGCCTAGCACGTGAGGCCCAGCCCGACTCACCTTAGCTCAGGTCCCGCTCCGGGCCGCCGCCCGACGTTCACGCGCTCGCTGTCTCCCGCCCCGCAGCCTTTACCAAGATGGCGGTGATGGCTACGCACGACTCCTCCCCGCCCCGCCCGCCTTTACCAAGATGGCGGCAATCACGGGCCGCTGGTTTGGAATCGGGGCCTAGCGGGACGGGCGGTGCCTAGCTCGGGCGTGGCTGGCGAGGAGAGGCCAAGGCTTCGAGGCCTGAGGCCTGCAGGCAGCTCATCCACCGCCGAGGGGGGGGAAAGCCTGAGTCCCCTTTGCAAATGGATTTTTTTTTCTTTTAAAACCAACTTTTTTTTTTGCTGGAAATCTATATTTCATATCATTTAATCCCCATTACCATTTTTTTAGCTTGAGTCCCGGCAGGTGTTTAATGGCCACCGCTCAGCTCCCGCTCCCGCACTAACGGCTGTTTGAATGATTAGGCCCCGCCCACCCCATAGGATTGGTCAACCATCACGTCACTCAATGCTAATGAGCGGTAGGATTGGTCAACCGTTAATGAGCGGATTTTTGAAAGTTTTTTGAACTTTTTTGTCTACTGTCAGAACAATTTTTGTCTGACCAAAAAGTAAATATGCCTATGACACTCCCCTGATCATAACCTTTCTTTTGATATAACATATGTGTAGGTACGCTGTATAACTTTTGAGTGTATAGCGGACATAAAAAAGCAGACAGACAGACAAACCAACTGCTTTATATATATAAAATAATATATATATAAGATAATATGAAAAGTTTATTGCAGTTTACTTTGAAAATAAAAAATAGTCTGGGCATATACAAGTATAAGATGATTCTGGTGACCCATTTCAATTGAAAATACTTATTCTCACAGAGTAAACACAACATTCCAGACAATCTGCCAAGATACCCGATATCTGCTGGTAGCTTTGTGGTTAACCCAAAAAAAAAAGCCTTATGCTTCTAAAAGAAGCCAATTCATCCCGAATGTGAGACCATAAGGGGTAATTTTCTAACTTTGCACTCCCAGTTGGGAGCCTTGCCCATTGGGAGCACAGACAGGCATGCACTCCACATGATTTTTCTTGATTTTCTGTGCACGAGATTCTGAGATGTACTCCCAACGAGCACTATTCCCCCACTGGGAGCACGAAACCATGGAACTACCCTTACCCCTTACATTTGAAGAACAGGGGGTATACAACGGCAAGTGTTATCTCGGTTTAATCCATGATATTTATCTTCTTGGTAGGGAAACAAAACTGTATTTTAATCTTACCTGCTGCCAATTCCATCCCTCTCACTGGCCACTGTCTGGACCTGAACCAGACTGTTCACAACCTTGGCATCCTATCTGACACTGAGCTAAGCTTCCGACCCCATATCCTCTTTATCACCAAGACCACCTACTTTTACCTCCGCAACATCACCTGTCTTTGCCCCTGCCTCAACTCATCTGCTGCTGAAACCCTCTTTGTTACCTCTAGACTCTATTGCTACTCTACTGCTATTGCAATGCTCACCTGGCCAGCCTCACAACCTTGTATCCTCCGTAAACTTCAGCTCGTCCAAAATTCTGCTGTCGGTATCCTTACTCCCACCAAGCCTTGCTCACTCATCACCCCTGTGCTTGCTTTGATTTTAACACTCTCTCCTTGTTTTCAAATCCCTCCATGGCCTCGCCCCACCCTATCTCTGTAACCTCCTTCAGCCCCACAACCGCAGTGATTTCTGCACAGTGAGTGCTGTGCATTGATTGCTGCTAGAGTTTGGTAAGAGGGAGAAAAGTCATTTAAGTGTATTTTGTGAATTTTAGTGTGTTAAAAAGTTAATTATTTGAAGTGAGTTTAATTTTTAAGTGTATATTAAACTGTTGGGGAGTTTAAACCGGAAGTAGAATCCGGGTATAAAAGGGGCGGGACTAGTGCTTGTGCACGGAGTGCTGTGCATTGAGCGCTGCTAGAGTTTGGTAAGAGGGAGAGTTCGGGCAAGTGGGAGGTGAGGTTGTGTTTTTTGTTCTGTTTTGTTCCCCACTCCCAGGCTTAGACAGCACTGCGGAAGCAGAGCAGCAAGACGAGTCAACCAAACAGGCCCCACAGACAGTATTCAAGGAGGAGGTTGGTGATCAGCTGGTTGGTTGGTTTTCTTCCTTCTCTTTTATTCCTTTAAGTTGGTAAGTCCTATTGAATAGTGGTGTAATAGTATCATCTATATAGGGGCAGAGGGTCTTCATAACTAATAATAATAAATTTAATTAATTACATAGATATGGGTGAACAGGTGATGTGTCACTGTTGCAAAATGTGGGAGCTGGTGGACCCCATTGAGGCTCACGGTGATTATATTTGCGATAAGTGTTTGCTGCTAGAGGAACTCAGGCTCCATGTTAAAGAGCTTGAGACCGAGCTTCAGACACTGCGACACATCAGGGAGGGGGAGAAGTTCCTGGACTCTATGTTTCAGGAGGTGGTCACACCTATGAAATTAATTACTGCAGATGTAGTCCATGGTCAGGGACAGGACGGTGTGACTACAAGTGAGGAAGGTACAAGGATCCAGGATGTAGTGTTGAAGGAGACGCAGCCCTTGCTCTTGTCAAGCAGGATCGAGGTTCTTACTCCCTGTGAGGGTGGGAGCGGGGACTGCAGGGAGGATGAGCAACCTGGCCACAGCACCATGGTACAGGGGGCCATTCAAGTGGAGGGAGTAAAAAAAAATGTTGTAGTGGTAGGGGATAGTATTAGGGGGATAGATAGGGTTCTCTGCAGTCAAGAGCGGGAGTCCCGAAGGCTGTGTTGCCTGCCCGGTGCCAGGGTTAAGGACATCTCTTCTGGGCTGGAAAGAAACTTGGAGTGGGAGGGGGAGGATCCAGTTGTCGTGGTCCAAGTTGGTACAAACGACGTAGCTAGGACAAGGAAGACGGTTCTGTTAAAGGAGTATGAGCAGCTAGGGGTCAAATTAAAAAACAGAACCTCAAGGGTAATAATCTCTGGGTTATTACCTGAGCCACGAGCGAATTTGGCTAGGATAAATAAAATTAAAGAGTTAAATGCGTGGTTCAAAGACTGGTGTGGGAGAAATGGGTTTTGCTTCTTGGGACACTGGCATCAGTACTGGGACAGGAGGGAGCTGTTCCGTTGGGACGGACTCCACTTGGCCAGTGCTGGGACTAGAGTCCTGGCGAATCATATAACTAGGGCTGTAGAGAGGGCTTTAAACTAATTAGTGGGGGGGAGGTTTCTAGAGAGCAAATAATAGAAATGACAACGGAGAAGGTCATAGACTAAGGTAGCAGTGGGGGAATTAAAAAACAGAACGTGTCAGGAAGGGACTGAAGGTATGGAGTAAAAAGTAAAGTACTAAAAGGGGGAAAAACAGGAACTAAGTGTTACAAAACATATTTGAAAGTTCTTTATCTGAATGCACGTAGCATTCGTAACAAAATGAATGAGTTAACGGCACAAATAACGACATATGGGTATGATCTTGTGGCCATTACAGAAACATGGCTGCAGGGTGACCATGACTGGGAATTAAACATAACAGGTTATTTAACAATCAGGAAGGACAGGCAGGAAGGGAGGGGAGGTCGGGTGGCTATGTTAATAAAGGAAGGAATCACTATAATACAGATAAATGATATTGGGTCAAAGGAGCAGGATAGTAAAACAGTTTGGGTGGAGATAAGGAATAATAAGGGGAAAAAAACACTAGTGGGCATAGTCTATAGGCCTCCGAACAGTTGCAACTCTGTTGGACGGAGTATTATTCAGGAAATAGTTGAGGCTTGTAATAAGGGAACAGCTATAATTATGGGGGATTTTAATTATCATATTAACTGGACAAATCAAATTGGGCAGAGCAGCCTTGAGGATGAGTTCATTGAATGTATTAGGGATGGGTTTCTTGAGCAGTATGTAACTGAACCGACCAGGGGGCAAGCAACCTTAGATTTGGTCCTGTGTAATGAGACAGGATTAATTAAAAAATGTCCTAGTAAAGGATCCCCTTGGAATGAGTGACCATAACATGGTTGAATTCCATATTCAATTAGAGGGTGAGAAGGTTGGGTCTCAAACAAGCGTGCTGAGCTTCAGTAAAGGAGACTATGAAGGTATGGGAGTGGAATTGATTAGAGTGGACTGGGAAAATAGATTAAAGGGTAAGACGGTACATGATCAGTGGTGTACATTTAAGGAGTTATTTTACAACTTCCAAAAAATATATATTCCACTGAGGAAAAAAGGGTGTAAAAGAAAAGATAGCCATCCGTGGCTAAGTAAAGTAATTAAGGATAGTATCCGACTAAAAACAAGGGCATATAAGGTAGCCAAATCTAGTGGGAGGATAGAAGATTGGGAAGTCTTTAAAAGACAGCAAAAAATAACTAAAAGATTGATTAAGAAAGGGAAGATAGATTATGAAAGTAAATTAGCAAAAAATATAAAAACAGACAGCAAAAGTTTCTATAGTTATATAAAAAGAAAAAGGGTGGCTAAAGTAAATGTTGGTCCCTTAGAGGATGAGACCGGGAAATTAATGGTGGGAAACATGGAGATGGCAAAAACACTGAACAATTATTTTGTATCAGTCTTTACGGTAGAGGACACTAAGAATATCCCAACACTGGACAAACAGGGGGCTCTAGGGGGGGAGGAGCTAAATACGATTAAAATCACTAAGGAAGTGGTACTTGGTAAAATAATGTGACTCAAGGTGGATAAATCCCCTGGACCTGATGGCTTGCATCCTAGGGTCTTGAGGGAAGTGACGGTAGGGATTGTGGATGCATTGGTAATAATTTTCCAAAACTCCCTGGACTCAGCAAAGGTCCCGGCAGATTGGAAAACTGCTAATGTAACACCCTTATTTAAAAAGGGTAGTAGGCAGAAGGCTGGAAACTATAGACCTGTTAGCCTAACATCTGTGGTTGGTAAAATGTTAGAGTCCATTATTAAGCAGACAGTAACGGGACATTTGGATAAACATAATTTAATAGGACAAACTCAGCATGGTTTCATGAAGGGGAAGTCATGTTTGACAAATTTGCTTGAGTTCTTTGAGGAAGTAACATACAGGGTGGATAAAGGAGAACCAGTGGACGTAGTGTATTTAGACTTCCAAAAGGCATTTGACAAGGTGCCACACAAAAGATTATTGCTTAAGATAAAAAATCACGGGATTGGGGGTAATATTCTGGCGTGGGAGGAGGATTGGCTCTCTAACAGAAAGCAGAGAGTTGGGATAAATGGTTCGTTCTCAGACTGGCAACCAGTAACTAGTGGTGTTCCGCAGGGGTCAGTGCTGGGTCCCCAACTCTTTACAATCTATATTAACGATTTGGAGGAGGGGACCGAGTGTAACATATCAAAGTTTGCAGATGATACAAAGATGGGACGGAAAGTAGTGAGTGAGGAGGACATAAAAAACCTGCAAAGGGACATAGACAGGCTAAGTAAGTGGGCAGAGATTTGGCAGATGGAATACAATACTGGAAAGTGTGAGGTTATGCACTTTGGCAGAAAAAATCATAGAGCAAGTTATTATCTTAATGGCAAGAAACTGGAAAGTACTGTAGTACAAAGGGATCTGGGGGTCCTGGTGCACGAAACTCAAAAAGTTAGTATGCAGGTGCAGCAAGTGATCAAGAAGGCCAATGGAATGTTGGCTTTTATTGCTAGGGGGATAGAATATAAAAACAGGGAGGTGTTGCTGCAGTTGTACAAGGTATTGGTGAGACCGCACCTGGAATACTGCATACAATTTTGGTGTCCATACTTAAGAAAAGACATACTTGCTCTCGAGTCAGTACAACGAAGGTTCACTCGGTTAATCCCGGGGATGAGGGGGTGGTCATATGAGGAGAGGTTGAGTAGATTGGGACTCTACTCATTGGAGTTCAGAAGAATGAGAGGCGATCTTATTGAAACATATAAGATTGTGAAGGGGTTGGATAGGGTGGATGCGGGGAAGATGTTCCCGATGATGGGTGAAACTAGAACTAGGGGGCATAGTCTTAGAATAAGGGGCTGCTCTTTCAAAACTGAGATGAGGAGGAACTACTTCACTCAGAGGGTGGTAGGTCCATGGAATATGCTGCCCCAAAAAGCTGTAGAAGCTGCATCATTACATAAATTTAAAACAGAAATAGACAGTTTCCTAGAAGTAATGGGAATTAAGGGTTACGGGGAACGGGCAGGAATTTGGGTGAAACTAGAACTAGGGGGCATAATCTTAGAATAAGGGGCTGCTCTTTCAAAACTGAGATGAGGAGAAACTTCTTCACTCAGAGGGTGGTAGGTTTGTGGAATTTGCTGCCCCAGAAAGCTGTGGAAGCTACATCATTAAATAAATTTAAAACAGAAATAGATAGTTTCCTAGAAGTAAAGGGAATTAAGGGTTACGGGGAGCGGGCAGGAAATTGGACATGAGTCTAGGTTCGGAATGGTTATGGCCCTGTCGGTAGTGGAGTGGGCCCAGGGGCCGTGTACCCTGGTTCTGCTCCTACAGTGTTCTAATTCTGTGTTAGATTTCAGGAGATGGTTTTATTCCTTTTCCTGGCTGGGGTGGAGATCGCCTTTACAGAAGGTAAGTACTGTAGAAAATATAGGGACAGAGTGATCTCCTGGACGAGTTTCGATCGCCTGGATGGGTCGGAGAGGAATTTCCCAGATTTTTTTCTCCCAAATTGGCCATTGGGTTTTTTATCTAGTTTTTCGCCTCTCCCGGGAGATCACATGGGTTCGGGTGGATGGAGAGTGATAGAAGATTTGAGGTTAGGATCAGATCAGCCATGATCTTATTGAATGGTGGAGCGGGCTCGAGGGGCCGATTGGCCTACTCCTGCTCCTATTTCTTATGTTCTTATGTTCTTATGTTCCTCCAATTCTGCCCTCTTGAGCATCCCCGATTTTTATCGCTCCACCATTGGCGGCCGTGCCTTCAGCTGCCTGGGCCCTAAGCTCTGGAATTCCCTCCCTAAACCCCCTCCTCCTCTCTCTCCTCCTTTAAGGCGCTCCTTAAAACCCACCACCTGTCCTTAGATCTCCTTATATGGCTCGGTGTAAAATTTTGTTTGATAACGCTCCTGTGAAGCACCTTGGGAGTTTTACTACATTAAAGGCGCTTTATAAAGGCAAGTTGTTGTTGCTGTGTAAACCAAACTAAAATAGCATTAATGATGTTTTGACAACCACTTGTTATAAAAGTGTTAATGGTGAAAAAGGATCTAACCTTTGGGATCCAAAATGAAAGATTTCACTGGACGTTCGATTTTTTTTCCCTCTGGCTACAAAAAAAACAGAATACAATGAGTATGCTAGAGTCTGGTTTCTAATAGGTCTAGATTTATCATAATTTATAATTTGACATGATTTCTATCAGATGTTAGCGTTTGCATCTTGAGTTCGGTGTCTGCTACCGAAATCTTTTAGATTCCTAACAACTGAAATTTCTGTTTCAGAGATTCAATCCCAATTGAGAAATTCAAGTCTAGGATAAGCTCATTTATGACAATCACTTAATTAGAGCAGTTATGAACGCCTGGAAGTTTCATTATACTGTACTTACCACCACTAGAAGGGATTTTATCACACCATCGGTAACAAGTCTGTCATAGACCGAGGCCTTGACTTCAATTTCTACTTCTCCGGCTTTCAATGGAACTATGACAAAAGGCACTGCAGTGGATGATTTTCCAGGAATAAGAACTGTTTGTCTGAATCTTGCAGTCGGTTTTGCACTGCTGCATATATTCTCATTGTAAGGAAACTCTACACGTACCTAGAATTTAAAATGCAATTAAATTATAAAGAATTATTAAAAGGTGGAATTATTTATGCAAAGAATTTATATGTAATAACATACAACTACATTGGCCCAGAAATTCGGGTCCCCACGGGTGAGTACGCACTGGGTACTCACGCGTAGGCCCAACGAAAGCGCCGGTTTCGTGCATGCACTGCGTGTGTGCGGGAAACCGGCACTTCCGTACCCCTGAAAGAAGGGGTTCACAGGACGAACGCGTGCGCCGGAGAGGCAGCGCGTGCGCATCGAACTTACGGTTTTTTTCCGGGTTTTTCCGGGAGGGTAAGTCTCCAGCAGTTACACTTTTAAAAAAGCAGGCGCAAGGCCTGCTTTTAACAAGGTAAGTGGTGAATTAATTAAAATTAAAACATTTTTTCCACAGGTTTATTATTTTTAAATACTTTAAAGAAAGGTAAGTTTATTTTTAGCCCCGTTAGAAAATGTAATTAATTTTTTCAAAAATTTAAATTATTGTTTAAAATAGTTATTTCATGTAATTTATAGTTATTTTTAAAATGTGATTTAAAAAAAAGTGTATTTGAAGTTTTAGTAATGTTTTGGGGCTTATAGTATTTATAGGTTTGACAGCTCTTCCTGTCAAACTTATGAATGAAGCATTCCCTGCTACCATTGGCTCTCCATGGCCCACATGATCCCAGGGGACGCATCGAACTAACTGCGCCCCTGGGATATGCAAGCACTGCGCGCTGGCAGTTGGAGGAGGCCCAGGATCGGAATCCCACGTGGGCCCACAGCTCAACGGCTGGCACACTAGGTAAGTGCAGGTCGGGGGCTTACACCCGCGGGAAGCCCCCGACCCAAATTTCTGGGCCATTAAAAATTGTAGTCGCAACACTCCTGACTCATTTGTTTCAATAGTGCACTTCTGATCTGCAACCTGAAACCGACAAAACTATTTTCAATCGGCAATGTTCCTCGAACAAACAACGATGAAACTGTCATTGACTTTGAGTATACGTTTAAACTTTGTGGCCTTACACGCAGCGTCACCTTAGCAATAGAATGATGCATGGTGCAGAGGGCGAATCTCGGAGTCAGACTGGGGTGAGAAACTAATTGCAATGGCCGTAAAGGCCTGCTGCTAACAGACGAAGGAGCAGCCTATGAGCTGCTTGAAAAAACATGCGGTGCGTTTGGCAAATGAACAATTTTCAACAACAACTTATATTTATATAGAGCCTTGAAAGTAGTAAAACTTCCCCAGGCAACCAGCACCCGAGTCCTGCAGCGGTGACTTTCACCTTTTCGCCTCTTCTCCTTTGACACGCTTTAAAACTCAACTAATCTCGCCTTCTTTAAAGTGGCATCCATCTTTGTCCGAGAACACTTCTATGATACACCTTGGGACATTTTTCTTTCTTAAAGATGCTATATAAATCCAATTTATTGTTGATTACCCGATTAGGATGTTCCACCACTTACAAGGCAGAAATGGCAGAGACCTGACTTAACTAGGACTCCGCCGTTCCTTTGGGGATTACACTGGTAATCCCCAAAGGTGATTGCCTCCGCAAAATCCTGCAAATCCATTGGCAGGATAGGTGCACCAACGTCAGTGTTCTTGTTCAGGCCAACATCCCCAGCATCGAAGCTCTGACCACGCTCAATCAGCTCCGATGGACGGGTCACATTGTCCGCATGCCCGATACGAGACTCCCAAAACAAGCGCTCTACTCGGAGCTCCGGCACGGCAAAAGAGCCCCCGGTGGGCAGAGGAAACGCTTCAAGGACACCCTCAAAGCCACCTTGAAAAAGTGTAACATCCCCACCGACACCTGGGAATCCCTGGCCCAAGACCGCACAAAGTGGAGGAGAAGCATCCGGGAAGGCACCGAACACCTCGAGTCTCTTTGCCGGGAGCAAGCGGAAGCCGAGCGCAAACAGCGGAAGGAGCGCACGTCAACCCAAGCGCCCCACCCACCCGCCCCTTCAACCACCGTCTGCCCCACCTGTGACAGAGACCGTAGGTCCCCGCATTGGACTCATCAGTCACATGCGAGCTCATTTTTAATGTGGAAGCAAGTCATCCTCGGTTCCGAGGGACTGCCTAAGAAGAAGAAGACGACACTGGTCTCCCAGTGAAGTTATGGCTGAAGACCTCAAACTCCGAGAAAATTTTGGGGGTCATTATCTTTAAGTACTTCTCCATGTGAAGAAGGTAAGTAAGGATACATTGGTGAGATAAATACATTGCCAAACTTACTTTAATTTCGTCGTCTTCATAATTGTACAGAATTGCTCTAATTTCCACTTGTTCATTGCGGACAACAGAATATGGAATTCGAAGGTCAATGAAAAACTCTTTCCGCACTGTTAGCTCATAAGGCTCAGCAACACATATTCCTGGATGAAGGCACAGTTAGAATTCAGAAAAGGCGTCACAATCTTTATTTTAAAAAGCTGACCTGTTCATTTTGCACTGCATCAAGAAACAGAATTGCTTTCAAAGCTGAAAAGAGTGAACATAAAATGACAATCACCAAATTTTTTAATTTCATCTTTCTCCCCAAGTTTATCTTGACGTTTGAATGGACTATTATCATTTCCATGCATATGAAATTGCATGTCTGTAAGTGTGACTGTTGCTTTCATTGTTGTTTTAAAAAATCTTGTATTCTTCTAAAGTCCTCTCACAATTTTTTAAATCTCTACTCCAAACTGGAGATGCTTTAGTTTGAAGCAGCCATTTTTTTCTTTTAGATGGTCATTGAGACTGTATATATCCTGGCATGCACTTGTCCTCCACATTATCACTAGTAGCTACTTGTTCAGGCTATGCTCTGGAAATCCCGATCTAGCTCCCATCCCCTTGTCACCTCCCTCCTTACTTTGAATAAACCTCCCCAAAATCTTCTCTTCAAATCAATGCCTTCAACCTCCACCCACACTCATCCGACATTCGTGTGAAGTCCTAATTAGAAAGATTATGAAAGGGAAAAAAAGCAGTAAAGTGGAGTGAGACATAGGGAGCGAGGATGTTTTTTCTGTAAAGTAGTTAGGAGTGAGGAGGAGTTATTCTATGTAAGAGTATACTATAAATGTAAAGACCAAACACTCTTTCCCATGTATCACAATTGAGAGGGCTGTTGTGGACACTTGGCTTCCCACGGGTGCAAGCCCCCGACCTGCACTTACCTAGCGCCGGCCGTTGAGCTGTGAGCCCCCGTGGAATTGCGATCCAGGGCCTCCTCCAACTGCCGGCGCGCAGTGCTTGGGTATCCCAGGGGCGCAGTTAGTTCGATGCGTCCCCTGGGATCGTGTGGGCCATGGAGAGCCAATGGTAGCAGGGAATGCTTCATTCATAAGTTTGACAGGTCAAACCTATAAATACTATAAGCCCCAAAACATCATAATCTTCAAATAAATTTTTAAAAATCACATTTTTAAAATAAACTATAAATTACATGAAATAACTATTTTAAACAATAATTTAAATTTTTGAAAAAATGTATTACATTTTCTAACGGGGCTAAAAATAAACTTACCTTTCTTTAAAGTATCTAAAAATAATAAACCTGTGGAAAAAACGTTTTAATTTTAATTAATTCACCACTTACCTTGTAAAAAGCAGGCCTTGCGACTGCTTTTTACATGTCTAACTTCTGGAGACTTACCTTCCCGGGAAAACCTGCAAAAAAAACGTAAGTTCGATGCGCACGCGCTGCCTCTCCTGCACACGTGTTCGACCTGTGAACCCCTTCTTTCAGGGGAATGGAAGTGCCGGTTTCCCGCGCATGCGCAGTGCTTGCAGGAAACCGGCACTTCCATTGGGATTACGGGTGAGTACCCCTTGCGTACTCACCCGTGGAGACCCGAATTTCTGGGCCATAATTATATGACATCAGCCATCGTGTATCCCCAAAATATCCAGGGCAGTACAAATGTATGAATCGTTGACTGGCAAGGCCCTCAAGAAACAAATTGCCAAGCACAAGTACCAACTAACTATGCTACACGATATGCAAAGGTAAAGGATCAGTGAGGCCATCACCCTCCAAATAGAGAAAGATAGTGCAGCAGTCAGGGGGAAATGGGTGGCAGCTCCTAGGGCTTGTTAAATAGATCAGAGGGAACCTGTGGAACTAGAGTTGTCCAACAGATTCTCAGTACTGAATGTGGACAAGATTGCAGCTGCAGAGGATAGTAACCACAAACAAGCCAATAACACAGGGCTGCCACCTTTGCTCAGGGGCACAGAAAACAGATAAGATTAAGGGGAACACTATAGTAGTACAGGATTCCATAGTAAAAGGCATTGATAGTATCTTTCGCAAGCCCCACCAGGAGATCTGAAGCCTGGCTAAAGAAAGAATATGATTAAGCAGGATGTTGATAAGACTAGTAAAAAAAAGCAGTTGGGATCCTTGGATTTATAAATAGAGGCAATGGGCTTGATTTTAATAGCCCTGAGGAGGCGGGTTTGGAGGCGGGTCTGTAGCGAAAATCAGAAAAATGGCTTCAGACACCCAACCCGCCTCCATCCCGCCCCCACCCGATTTCCGTGAGAGTCTGTTTAGCTGCTCCCAAACTGACCCGACTGGAACCGCTGGGACAGGTAGTTAAAGCAGTTAACAGCCTGTTAACTGCCAGCTAATCCTATTTTGATAGTGGTTTCCCATTTTTGTGCTTCTGGCTCCTGTTTCCCGACTTGTCAGAACCAGGCCAGGTTCAAGGAGACGAGTTGCTAGGGGACATGATTTGTAGGCATTGGTCAAGCACTTTAAAAGCGCCCCTGAAACATGGCTGACATTCAAATGCAACAACTTTGCTATTGTAGGTATGGGATAAGATTTTGCACATCTACTGACCTTGTGACTGTTCCAAGCTGACACCCATCTGCAGTGTGACATGAATGGAATAATTTCAGGCCACTTCGACTGTGTGCATGTAAGCTTGTTGCCTAATGAAATCTATAGCAAGGGGACGGGAAACATTTATGCCCTCTCATCCTGGTCCTCATAATCAGAGGAGCACCTAAGGAAGCATATACTTGCCAGAGTGAGTGGAACAACGGTTCACTAGACTGATTCCTGGGATGGGGGGATTGTCCTATGAGGAGAGATTGAGTAGACTGGGCCTATATTCCCTTGAGTTTAGAAGAATGAGAGGTGATCGCATTGAAACGTATAAAATTCTTAAGGGGCCTGACAGGGTAGATGTTGAGAGGATCTTTCCCCTTGCTGTGTCTTGAATATACTCAACGACTAAGCATCCACAGCCCTCTGGGGTAGAGAATTCCAAAGACTCACAACTCTGAGTGAATAAATTTCTCCTCATCTGAGTCCTAAATGGCCGACCCCTTATTCTGAGACTATGACCCCCCTAGTTCTAGACACCCCAGCTGAGTGCTGCAACTTTTGACAGATCGCGGCCATTCTGCTTTCTGTGCCGGTGAGATGAGGGACTCCCGAGACCTGATTGAAGGAAGGCTGTAAAGGTAAGTAAAACTTCTTTAAACACTTTAAACACACCCAACACAGTTACCTCTGCACTCATGCGCCCATCACTCACCTGAACACCGGACATCTCGACCCCTCCAAGCACTTCAGCCCGACAGCCCGCCTCGCTAACTTGGCGTGGTTTGGAGCCGTCGGGAATCCCACACTTCAAGAATGAAAATAGGGATTAGGCTAAAAACTGCCTGTTAACTACCTGTTAACAGGCAGTTAATTGGCACTAATTCCCTTCCCGCCTCGGGGAGGCGGCTCCCAGCACAGGTCGGGTACCCGCCTCCTGGGAAACGAGCATGGAGGCGGGTTGGGGGAGGGATGGGTTCGTGCCCCCCGATTTCGTGATTTTAACACCCCACACGCCTCCCTTCCTGCCTCCATGGCCCTGGGAAATTCTAGCCCAATTCTCAGTAACGTGTTTTAGACAAAACAACAGAATAAAATCAATAATGGATCAAAAAGGAAATAATAAAATGTTAGGAGGAGAGAAAGATTCTGCATGCCCTAATAAGAACTCTAATGGAGCAATGTAGATAGATTTTAGCTGGAGGAAGATGGCCCCCAACAACGAAAGGGAGGCAAAAAGCCTGACTGGAAATCAAGAATCAAAATTGTTTCAACAGCTCTAAGAAACCAGCTAAAGGTCTGGAAGGAATAGCAGAAAGGTAAGGTAGCAATATTGCTATAAAAGAGCAGCACAGGACATAAATGGATGAAAGTAATAGTTGTTAAAGGTATATGCTCAAAATCCTGCTGTCACAGAGAAACATAGCAAGAATAGTAAAACTGAAAATAGCAGAGAAATTACATTATAGATGCAATGATGGGAAGAGAATGTACTACAGGAAGGAACTGACCTGGTTCAATCCTCACTGCTTTAATGTTTAAATACTAAACTTGGACACAACCAGTGGTCCCAGCATAGAACACATGGCGGATGGATCCTCTGACATGAAATAGTTCTCTTCTTGTGAGCTACCCTAGTGTTATATAAATAGTAGGAGCTCAGTAAAGCACCAACTGTCTCTCGCCATGCTCACTTGCATCAGACACCAGCACAGATACACACACTACAAGAGATTCTGATACTGAGCTTCAGAAGGAAGCACAATACGAGCCTTGTGTCCTCTATGTCCTCTGTTCTCCCAAACTACCCGCTCCCAGCTGCACTGCAATATTCTTGTCAATGGTCATTACATCCACACACTCTGGTTTAAAAAGAAACTAGCGGGCACTATTCCCTTCTATTATTGCTGTGCTGACAGTTCCACATCCTCCTATACATTGAGCTCACAAATTCTAGTTATGAAAAGGCATAAAATACTAACTTTTGATTACTGCATATTGGAATCCTTTAATTTGCTTGAGTAATTATTGGTTTCAACATACAATCTAATAATCCAAAATAGTCTTACCTTTATCTGAAGACACACTGACGGCTTGTATTTCCCAAGTAGTGATTGAGTCTTTAAGGTAACCAGGTATCTCCATTGTCGCAAGGCTTAAGAAAAAGAAAAATGTTCTTCCATTGAACACATCTTGATACTATTAACATCTTATTTTTGTTCTGTAAAACCCTTATTTTCTTTGTGAAATCATCTATTGGACAAGTTACACCGAATAGTCTTATTTTTCTGTAGATTGCTACCCTGTACTTGACTCTTGCCTATTCAGGAAGTTAACTGTATCATAGATTTAAGAGTCATGGAAACCATTTATAAGTAATCCAAATACTTCAGGTGCTTTGCTTAGCGGAATCCTACTATTAATGTGAGCAAAGGGAAACATAAAACCATAGAAGATAGGAGCAGGAGTAGGCCATTCGGCCCCTCGAACCTGCTCCGCCATTCAATGAGATCATGGCTGATCATCCAAACTCAGTACCCTGTCCCTGCCTTCTTCCCATATCCCTTGATCCCTTTAGCCTTAAGAAATATATCTAACTCCTTCTTGAATATATTTAATGAATTGGCCTCCACTGCCTTGTGTGGTAGAGAATTCCACAGGTTCACCACTCTCTGGGTGAAGCAATTCCTCCTCATCTCTGTCCTAAATGGCTTACCCCTTATCCTTAGACTGTGACCCCTGGTTCTGGACTCCCCCGCCATCGGGAACATCCTTCCTGCATCTAGTCTGTCTAGTCCTGTTAGAATTTTATAAGTTTCAATGAGATCCCCTCTCATTCTTCTAAACTCCAGCGAGTATAAGCCCAATCGACCCAATCTCTCCTCATACGTCATTCCTGCCATCCCAGGTATCAATCTGGTGAATCTTTGCTGCACTTCCTCCATAGCAAGAACATCCTTCCTCAGATAAGGCGACCAAAACCGCACACAATACTCAAGGTGTGGTCACACCAAGGCCCTGTACAACTGCAGCAAGACATCCTTGTTCCTGTACTCAAACCCTCTCGCTATGAAGGCCAACATACCATTTGCCTTCTTAACCGCCTGCTGCACCTGCATGCTTACCTTCAGTGACTGGTACACAAGGATACCCAGGTCTCGTTGCACTTCCCCTTTTCCCAATCTATTGCCATTCAGATAATAATCTACCTTCCTGTTTTTGACACCAAAATGGATAACCTCGCATTTATCCACATTATACTGCATCTGCCTTGCATCTGCCCAATCACCCAACCTGTCCAAATCATATTGGAGTTTCTCGGCATCCTCCTCACAGCACACACGCCCACCCAGCTTTGTGTCGTCTGCAAACTTGGAGATATTACATCTAGTTCCCTCGTCTAGATCATTAATATATATTGTGAATAGCTGGGGTCCTAGCACCGATCCCTGCAGTACCCCACTAGTCACTGCCTGCCACTCGGAAAAAGACCCGTTTATTCCAACTCGTTGCTTCCTGTCTGCCAACCTGTTCTCTATCCAAGTCAGTACCTTGCCCCCAATCCCATGTGCCTTAACTTTACATGCTAATCTCTTATGTGGGACCTTATCGAAAGCCTTATCGAATCCCACATTAAGCAGCTGCTATTGTCTTTAATTTACTCAATTTCCTTTGGAGTATTGCCACCTAAGACAGACACAACCTGAGTGAAGTAACGTTTAAATCTAATTGCTTATCAAGTAAAAATTTTACAAAAAATGTCTTTTTAAACTTTACTTTCTCTCACTTGAGTCTGCACCAAGTGCTATGAGAATAATCACTGTTTGAAATTTTAATTCAATCAGAAATAGTAAACGTCTGAATCCATAAATCTGACAAATATAACACAAATAAATCTAATATATGTGTGGGAGATGCAGATGCAAGTCCATTAATTCATGGCCCAGAACTTCGGGTCTCCACGGGTGAGTACGAACGGGGTACTCACCCGTAATCCCAATGGAAGTGCCGGTTTCGTGCATGCACTGCGCATGCGCAGGAAACCGGCACTTCCGTTCCCCTGAAAGAAGGGGTTCAGAGGTCAAATGCGTGCGCAAGAGAGGCAGCGCGTGCGCATCAAACGTACGTTTTTTTTGCAGGCTTTCCCGGGAAGGTAAGTCTCCAGAAGTTAGACATGTAAAAAGCTGTCGCATGGCCTGCTTTTTACAAGGTAAGTGCTGAATTAATTAAAATTAAAACATTTTTTCCACAGGTTTATTATTTTTTAATACTTTAAAGGCAGGTCATTTTATTTTTAGCCCCGTTAGAAAATGTAATTAATTTTTTCAAAAATTTAAATTATTGTTTAAAATAGTTATTTCATGTAATTTATAGTTTATTTTAAAAATGGGATTTTTGATTTTTTTTATTTGAAGATTTAGTGATGTTTTGGGGCTTATAGTATTTATAGGTTTGACAGGTGTCAAACTTATGAATGAAGCATTCCCTGCTCCGATTGGCTCTCCATGGCCCACGTGATCCCAGGGGACGCTTCGAACTAATTGCGCCCCTGGGATACGCAAGCACTGCGTGCCGGCAGTTGGAGGAGGCCCAGGATCGGAATCCCACGCGGGCCCTCAGCACAACGGCCGGCGCGCTAGGTAAGTGCAGGTCGGGGGCTTGCACCCGCGGGAAGCCTCCGACCCGAACTTCTGGACCAATATCTCCAGCTGAACAATGCTGGCAATTCTCTAGCCTTCAGTTTCGTCACAGAAAATACTTGCACCATTAACCAGGAAATTCTTTAAAACTGAATCTCATTTTGTTGCTTTCTCTATATCAAATGATATGTTACAATATTTTTCAGTTTTATAATGCCAAAACATTACATGGTAGTAAAACCAGCTCATTTGCAATGACTTCCTGCTCACCACTTCTATAATGAGTAATGCATTCCAAAGTTTTGCATCTGCTGCTCAAATTACTGCTGTACCTGCCCTGGCTCAGTTGGTAGCACTCATGCCTCTGAGTCAGACGGTTGTAGGTTCAAATTCCGCACCATTGGCTTGAGCACAGAATCCTGAGGGAGTGCTGCACTATCGGAGGGGCAGTCATCAAATGAGATGTCAAACCGCGGCCCTCTCTGCCCTCTCAGCTGAACCTCATGGCACTATCTGAAGAAGGGCAGGGGAGTCATCCCCGGTGTCCTGGCCAACATTTATCCCTCAATTAACATCACTAAAACAGATTATATGGATTATCATAGTGCTGTTTGTTGTACCTTGCTGTGCACAAATTGGCTGCTGTGTTTCCTACATTACAAATGTAATCCTTCAAATTACATTCCATACAAATCCTTCAAATAAATTGGCTGTAAAGCTCACTGGGACATCCTGAGATCGTGAAGGGTGCTATAGAAATACAAATCTTTCTCTTACAGTCAACCTTCCGACTGAATAAATCCTACTGACTACCAGTCTCATGAATTAAATCATACAGAAGCAGTTCATATATTACGGGCTGGATTTTCATTGAGGAGGCGCGTAGGAGGCGGGACTACAACTTTCGGGGTTGTAGTCCTGCCTCCATCGAGTTGTAGCCAACCCACGCGATTTTGACTTGATTGACCTTGTTGAGTCCGCCCAGCGGGCTCAGCAGGCCAATTAAAGGCCACCCAGCAACAGGTGACGTCACAGATTGATGTTTCTTCTGTCAAGAAACATAGAAACAGAAGATAGGAGCAGGAGTAGGCCATTCGGCCCCTCGAGCCTGCTCCGCCATTCAATGAGATCATGGCTGATTATCCAAATTCAGTACCCTGTCCCTGCTTTCTCCCCATCTTCCTTGATCCCTTTAGCCTTAAGAAATATATCCAGCTCCTTCTTGAATATATTTAATGAATTGACCTCTACTGCCTTCTGTTGTAGAGAATTCCACTGGTTCACCACTCTCTGGGTGAAGAAATTCCTCCTCATTTCTGTCCTAAATGGCTTACCCCTTATTCTTAGACTGTGACCCCTGGTTCTGGACTCCCCGACCATCGGGACCATCCTTCCTGCATCTAGTCTGTCCAGTCCTGTCAGGATTTTATAAGTTTCAATGAGATCCCCTCTCATTCTTCTAAACTCCAGCGAGTATAAGCCCAATCAACCCAATCTCTCCTCATACGTCATTCCTGCCATCCCAGGTATCAGTCTGGTGAATCTTCGCTGAACTCCCTCCATGGCAAAAACAGACCTTTTGACAGATGAAATATCAGCGTTTCACAGCTGTTTGAAGCTGTCAAACACTGACAATCCGTACTCCAGGTTAATTCCTTCCTCTCAGGATGATTTAGAGATCTCTCCAGAACAGAAAGCTGAATGCTGCAATTTTTGACAGATAGCGGCCATTCTGCTTTCTGTGCCGGTGAGATGAGGGACTCCCGAGACCTGAAGGAAGGAAGGCTGTAAAGATAAGTAAAACTTCTTTAAACACACCAAACACACTTACCTTTGCACTCATGCACCCATCACTCACCTGAACACCGGGCATCTCGACCCCTCCAAGCCCTTCAGCCCGACGGCCCGCCTCGCTAACTTGGCGTGGTTTGGAGCCGTCGGGAATCCCACACTTCAAGAATGAAAATAGGGATTAGGCTAAAAACCACCTGTTAACTACCTGCTAACAGGCACTTAATTGGCACTGATCCCCTTCCCGCCTCGGGGAGGCGGGTCCCAGTGCGGGGCGGGTACCCGCCTCCTTTGAAACTGGCATGGAGGCGGGTTGGGGGCGGGATGGGTTCGTGCCCCCCCGATTTCAGGATTTTAACCCCCCACACGCCTCCAATCCCACCTCCACGGCCCAATGAAAATCCTGCCCTACGTATTCATACAAGTATGTCTGATTTCATAATAATACGTACCCGTTTCTATCAACATTTCTGGGCATGTTTTCCAGTCGCCAAAGCCAGCTTTCTGGGAAGTCACTTCTGGATATTATATCCTCAAAGGGAGAATAATAATCATCATCGTCACCTAAAGGAAAAGTGTTATCTGTAAATTATGGATTTAGATGCAGGGTTTTATCCCTACATATAAAGGCTAAAACGTTGAAAGATTTTCATTTACATTTCCACTCAGAGAGTCACAGTTGCTCACCAAGAAGTAGGCTGGCCGTGCCAGAATTCCTGAGGCCAGCCGAATTAACATAATGACCGCAAATCCCCGGCGTCAGGAACACCACTCATTGAGAGCGCATGATTTCAGGGGGGTGGGGGTACTTGAATGCTGCTGCAGGATTTAATGGTTGCATCTTCTATAAGATCAGCAAACCAAAACCATGGATTTTCAGCAGCTCTGAAAGCTTTCCACAGAAATATGTCTATCAGGTCTGCAGAAGGAACAAGATCCCCGAGGGTCAGAATTGAGGCTATGGAAGTGCTCACTGAAACCCTGCAACATCATCCTGGAGGTGGAAAAGCACAGCAGCAGGTGCGGGTGATGGCCAGTTCGTCAATGCCATCTGGGAGGACCCCACACACAACTTATTGCCGGAGAAAATTTAATGATCTCATGGGGAGTGATTTTCACTCAGAAGTCGGGAAGGAGGCGGGACTACAACTTTCGGGGTTGTAGTCCCGCCTCCATCGAGATGCAGCCAATCCACGTGATTTTAACTTGATTGACCTTGTTGAGCCCGCCCCGCAAGCTCAGCAGGCCAATTAAGGGCCACCCGGCAACAGGTGACGTCACAGACTGAAATTTCATCTGTCAGGATGTGTTGACAGATGAAATATCAGTGTTTCACAGCTGTTTGAAGCTGTCAAACACTGACAGTCTGACTTCTAACCTGAGTCCTTCTACACAGACTCAGTTAGAAATCTCTCTGGCGCAGAAAGCTGAAGGCTGTCACTTTTGACAGTTCGCAGCCATTCTGCTTTCTGTGCCGGTTAGATGATGGACTCCCGAAACCTAGAGGAAGGAAGGCTGAAAAGGTAAGTACAGCTAATTTAAACTTCTTTACACACTTTAGACACACCAAACATACTTACCTTTGCACTCATGCACCCATCACTCACCTGAACACCGACATCTCGACCCCTCCAAGTCCTTCAACCCGACGGCCCGCCTCCTCTAACTTGGCGTGGTTTGGAGCCATCGGGAATCCCACACTTCAAGCTTTAAAATAGGGATTAGGCTAAAAACTGCCTGTTAACTACCTGTTAACAGGCAGTTAATTGGCACTAATCCCCTTCCCGCCTCAGGTAGGCGGGTCCCAGTGCGGAACGGGTACCCGCCTCCTTTGAAACTTACATGGAGGCGGGTTGGGGGCGGGATGGTGTCGGGACCCCCGAATTCGGGACTTTAACCCCCCACACGCCTCCAATCCCAACTCCACGGGTCAGTTAAAATCGAGGCCATGAGGGCTAGCAAGTAAGAGGAGCGAGCCACATCTACCAAGATAGTGCTGAACTAAGTATGTCTGCAACTATACAACCAACTCACCCTCACTGTGTTGGAAGTTCTTGACTAGCCTATAATTAAAGCTCATGAGAGTGTGCCGGGTCAGTTATACTTAACTTGCACCTCAAAGAACTCTTTCACTCACCTCTTCCCATGCTTTCTCCCCAATAAAAGCCTACATGGTAGGTAACTGTTTAATTCTATTATGGCCTGCAGCTGAAACCTGTGTTTGACTGTGTCTCATGGAAAGCAGATCGTTCTCAGTTTTAGCATTCTTTTTAAGAAGTGATTAGGCACCCTCCTTTTCTCTTCCTCTTTAAGGAACAAAAAGTTGGGTGTCCTTGTGCACCAGTCGCTGAAGGTAAGCATGCAGGTGCAGCAGGCGGTTAAGAAGGCAAATGGTATGTTGGCCTTCGTAGCGAGAGGGTTCGAGTACAGGAACAAGGATGTCTTGCTGCAGTTGTACAGGGCCTTGGTGAGACCACACCTTGAGTATTGTGTGCAGTTTTGGTCGCCTTATCTGAGGAAGGACGTTCTTGCCATGGAAGGAGTTCAGCGAAGATTCACCAGGCTGATACCTGGGATGGCAGGAATGACGTATGGAGAGAGATTGGGTCGATTGGGCTTGTACTCACTTGAGTTTAGAAGAATGAGAGGGGATCTCATTGAAACTTATAAAATTCTGACAGGACTGGACAGACTAGATGTAGGAAGGATGTTCCCGATGGTTGGGGAGTCCAGAACCAGGGGTCACAGTCTAAGGATAAGGGGTAGGCCATTTAGGACTGAGATGAGGAGGAATTTCTTCACCCAGAGAGTGGTGAACCCACGGCTGCACTACATTGCTGTTAAAGGAATTATTAACAGTTGTCCTGAATCCCCTGGTGGCTCCGCCACAACATTATTGTTAATTGAGAGCCTTCATCATGTTGATACACTTCACATTTCTCTTTCCAATGTGTTTAACTTATATATATATACATTAAAATCTAATTACCATTCCTCAGCCCATGAAATTAATTGCTCTAGATCCCTTTGAAGGCTGTCAGACTCTCTTACCATCACTCATTCCCGTTATGAATATTAGGTTCTCCTAAAAAATTAACCAGAGCTTTGCCAATTTATCCTCTCGTTTCCTCAAAAATTCCATACATTCTTAGCCAAGTGTGCCTCCAAACATTTGATAGGTTGAGTTTCTTCATAACACATATTCACTGACATCCACTTGCATTATAGGTTACTGAACTAAAATGGCTAGATCCATAGTTTCATTTGCGGTCTATGGTACCTTGCTGTGTGAAAAATGGCTGCTACACTTACCTATATAACGAACAGTGACCATGCTTCAAAAGTAACTCATTGGTTAGGAAGTGCTTTAAGACACCCCGAGGATGTTAGAAGTTAATATATAAAAGCAATCTCTTTCTTTCTATATTTCTAGTCGTATAAATCACTTAAAACAATTTAACAGGTCTTTTACCCTTTGACTGTTACATATTACAGGAAACTCTTTTTTATCCGGCACCGACGGGACCAGCGTGGTGCCGGTTTATCAAAAAGTCCGGATTACAGAGAGGTATAGTAAAAGGTACGAGAGCCCCGTACACAGCAACAGATCCAGGCTTCCCTGTTGCTTAGCAACAGGTGCAGGAACCCCGGCCATGCGATCCAGGCATCCCTGTTGCTTAGCAACAGGTGCAGGAACCCCAGTTACACAGCCACAGATCCAGGAACGGCCACTAATATGAAGTAAAACTTACCTGAACCTACTCCTGAATTTTGCCGGTTAACAGAGATTTCCGGTTATTTAGGTGCCGGTAAATCGAGTTTCCTGTACATAGTCAGCTACCAATATCTGGATTCCTGTTGCTGCTATCTACAATCCGCTGTGTTACCTCTTCTAAAACGAATATTACTTATCCTCAACTAATTTTTCAATGGCTTCCAGCTCGCTTTAGCAGTTGTTGCTTTATATTTTCAAAATATTTTGCTTGGCTATTCAGTCATTTCTGGTGCTATAATTTAGCCACTGTAATGTATACCAAGGGGTGAAAATTCACCTTGGACAGTAGCGCTAAATGGGCAGTATCGCGTTGGCCACAAGTATATGCCCCACTTCATAGTCAGTTCTATTGCAGGCAATGGGACTGAATATCGAGCAGGCGGCCGATCCGATGCTGCCTGTTTTGCGCTACCGCCCACGACAAATTTCTACCCCATGTCTCTCCTTTTCATGGAAAAATATTTTCTTTCCCCCTCTCTTAAAAGGTACCCAAAACCTGTTATTTGTAAAGTTATAAAACCTAGTGCAATACATCAAAAAATATTAAGCAAAATATATAACTTCACTTGGGCTGCCCCTCCAGAGAAATAATTGATACTTACTTCTTGATAAAGTCATTTCAGTTGGATCTTGAAATGTTTTCATATGATTGCAACAATCTAGGAAGGCATCTTTACATTCTTTCCTCAATGTTACTTTCTTTATTCTTTTGTTACACGAAAGGTGCATGATATTTTTCGCCATTCCACCATGACAACAATGCTTTTGTAGAATGGTTTTGTATTGCCTCACTAAAATAAAACAAAAAACAGAAAAAATAAATATGTAGAAAATAGCAAAGAAAAACAAAAGCCATGGGAATGAAATAGGACTTTTGAAAAATAAGAATTCATGTTTTCAAGGAATAGACTAAACATAAAAATCATTTTACCTAGGGTCTTTTGTATGAATCACAGATAAAACAGCACTTTTTTATTAACCGAGTGATAAAGTAAAAGTATGTACTTGGTAGACTCTCAGTTTTCAAAGATAATTGCGGGGGGTGCAAAGTGGCAGCCTAAGTCATTCCTGATTTCAGGAGATATTATAATTTTGGTGGAAAAAAATGTGAACAATTGTGTTGGTGTAAAAGTTGCTTTCTCATATTTAGGAACAACAACAGTTTGCATTTATATAGCGCGTTCCCAAGGTGCTTCACAGCAGCGATTGTCAAACAAAATTTGACACCAAGTCACATAAAGAGATATAATGGCAGGTGAGCAAAAGCTTGGTCAAAGAGCTAGGTTTTAACAAGCAACTTTAAGGAGGTAGAGAGGCGAGAGATTTAGGGAGGAAATTCAAGAGCTTAAGACCCAGGCAGCTGAAGGCACAGGTATAAAGCTGAATAATTGAATGAATTATATAGTGCTATTTTATTTTCTGAATATAAATCTCTAAATGTCAATTTATACTTAATTTTTTTAAAAGTTAGGTTTAACATTTAGCTTAGTGCACCCTGATCATTAATAAGTCCACTATTCTGAGAGTTTTTAATACCTAAAATGCTATTGGAGGTACACCTGTCAAATAAATGACCCAGCATTTGTGCATCATCCCGATAATCCCACCCTAAACCTCAAAATGCTGCCAGCAATGGCAAGTTTGACCAGTTTGCCGTGGCAACATTTGTTATCAAGTCATCATTTTATGGTCTGTCTACCTGCAGGAGCATTAACCTGCTAGTATAGCTAGTTATACATATAACGGTCAACAATGCACTCTCAGCATGCCTGCCCTGTAGAGATTTTCACCAAAATCAGGGGAAACAGACTGGCAAAACTGTATCCAGTTCCTGTAAAGTCCCCATCCCACAGTATAAACAAGGCATATTTGTCACAATGGGACCGGTGCATATTACTGGAACAGTTCTACGGGAAATGTGGGTGCCATGCATATTAAATTAATAGAATCAAACTCAGCAGCAATTATTCATTGCAGATTGTATTTACATGAGGAAGAATGACCGCCACCAGTGAGTTATGTAGGTCCATCAGCACCTGAGATGAGAGTATGTTAAGATATTTGTTTTAAATTCTAGTGATCAGTGCTGCATGTATGCAATGGAAACAGTTTGGGGGAGAAATTGGGCTCTGTAATGGCCATTGTTTAGGTGCTACGCGCCCTCAAAACGCTCAATAATGGTGTCCAGAATGCACCTCCGACGGGAAGTGTGCCGGACGCCACCTTGGTGAAGGGGTTTGCGCGCGCACGTTTAACAACCGCCAGCAGCATGCAGAACAGGCAGATTATAACGTCAATCAGTGTGCAACGCTGATTTGTCGCCAGCGCTGCCATTTTCAAATGCCACGCTCCAGCCTACACCCTGTCTTACCCTCGCACAGCTGAACATGACATTAAACGACATGAAGGACCCCCCACCAGCGCTACTTAAAAGCACTATGAACTACTTACAGGTTAGTTGCTGGATTATTTCTTCTGCCTGCTGGTGCAATTGAATGTGTTTTTGGAGCTTTCCTATACCTGCCTAAAGTTTCAATCATCTACAGGGAGTGGTCTGGCAGGTACGTTTTTGTTGATTTGAAAACTTGTGCTGAAACAAGTTGCTTCCAGACATGGATGGTCTGGTAGGGCTTCCTCTTGGAATTGAGCATGACAGGGAGAATGAAGAGAGGCCACGCAGAGCAGGACAAGCTGCTGGAAGAGGGAGGAGGAGAAGGGCTTTCAGCAGGAGGCCATATCCGCCGAGCATCTTTAGGGAACAATTCTCTTGCCCAAATTTCAGCTAGGACAGATACTTGAGACGTATTTGCTTCGCCAAATAGGTTGTGACTGAAATCTGCCAACTGTTGCAGACACAACTGCAACCCTCAAAGCATTGCCTGTGGCTGTCAAGGTGGCCGTGCCACTTAACTTTAATGCATCTGGCTCCTTCCAGGTTGCTGCTGGAGATATAAGCAACTTCTCAGTTTGCAGTACACTGCTGCATATGGGAGGTCACTGAGGCTCTCTATACACAGAACGGCAGCTTCATCTCCCGCATGTTCAGCCATTGCTCAAAGTATCACAGCCCAGATTCAGTTTTCAAATGACTCCCACCACATTTTGCCGCCACAATGCACCGCCCCTTTAAAAGGTGCAGGCTGCCTTTAAGTAGTGCTGGCCACTCATGATATCAGATCCCCTGCATACTGCGATCCCCATGCCTGATTTCAGGGTTAGCAAATTTCTCCCCCTTTGGTTCTTGCACATTATTATCTTTAAACACACTTGTGTAGAGTAACATTTAAGCTGGACTACCATCATAAGTTAAAAAAAGCTGCCATCAAAATGATCCTCACAAATGTGATTCATTTCAATGAACTATTCATTAAATCAGAAACACATACTTTTACTCTTCTGAAACTCCATTAGGCTTGGAGAACGACGCTTACGTTTCATTGGCTGTTTGCACTTTATCTCTGTAATAAACATTTGAAATATATACACTTTAAAATGTTAGTTCAGTCTTGCAATTTCATACAGTCTTGACGACAATATGAATTCTACAAACACAAATGCATACATTTAATGTCCTCGTTGTGCAGATGATCCAAGGGAAATAACAGGAGGCTCCGAAAATTAAACTGCTCAACCAGAATTAGTTAGCCATGGTGCTATTGCGAATTAATTTTTGCAGCCATGAGTGGAGTATGTTGGAATGTGCTAACTGAAGCAAGTACAGAAACTCCAAACTGTGGAAATGTCAAGGGAAGCAAAGGATGAGAAGCAACATGAAATTGTGAGGAAATAAATTATGTGAAACGGTGCAAGTGATGAAAAGGGCAAACCGCTGTCACACAGAACTTAATAGTGAGCTTTACAGAGATGATATCATTAGTGCTGTTTTAAGGGACAAGGTAAGAACTAATAACTTATGGACTAATGAGGTGCTGAGGAAACTAATTTAGTTATGATATTGTATATGTGGTCATGAACACTAGGGGCTGGATTTTCTCAGCCCCGAGGAGGTGGGCATGCCGGTAAAGTAGCAGAAAGTGGGGGCGGATGGCAAACCCGCCCCCATCCCGCCTCCGTGCCCTTTTGCCAGGAGGCGGGAAGATGTGCTGCTTCGGGTCCCGTCTCCTGGAGGCGGGAAAAGGATTAAATCCTTTTAGCTGCCTGTTAACAGGCAGGAAAAAAGATTAGTGCCATTTTGCCTTCTCAGGTGAAGTCTTCCCGACCTCAGAGAACCCCGTCGGGTTGGAGGCGACGTGAAGGAGGTCTGCGGCGGTCGGAGGCACCTGGAAGTAAGGTGTAGAGGTGAGTGATGGGTGCAAGTGTGGAGTGGTAAGTATGTAAGGTGAGTGATAAGTGTTTAAAAATGTTCACTCACCTTGTTTTCTTCCTACAGCCTTTATCCACCCTGGATCAGGAGACCCGAAATCTTCCTTGTCGATTTCACAGACTGGCTGTTGGATCCTCCGACCCAACAGCCATCTGAAATCGACAAAGTTGAAAGGTTTGATGAGTCCTGAACACAAGGACTCATCAAACTACAGATAATGTCAGTGTTTGATGGCTTCACAGAGCATTCAAACGCTGATATTTCTTCTTTCAAGAAGTCTTGACAGATAGCACATCAGATGTTAACAGACTGTCAGTGACTTCCTCCCTAATTGGCCTGCTGAGCCTGCAGGGCGGGCTTAACAAGGTCAATCAGGGGAAAATCCCTCTGGTGGTCAGACGATGATGGAGGCGGGACATTGACACAACAAGCAGCAATTCCGCCTCCAACTCGTCTCCATTGAGGAAATCCAGCCCACAGTCTGAGAAACAAAAGAACATATAGGGTTGATGGGAAAACTTAAGGTAAAGACAATACAAGCTTATTAAAGACGTTATTCAGGAGTTTAACAATGGCTTACTGAAGATGCTTAGGAGTAGCAAAGCTTGTTGATTAATATACACTTTGATGTTTTCGTCCTTTGGGCTAAAATATGGGTTATATCTCCCGCACAACGTCAATAGAAATGGCAAAACACTAATCTTCTTAATCACCTGTGAACTGCAATTAGGGGATAATTAAGCACCTGAAAAAGCAGTGGAAAGGCAAAGGCAACCGCTTGCTCAGCAAAACTGCTGTAGAATTGAGCATAACTGAATGAGTAAAGGCAGTTTCACAGGCCAGACACAGCAAATGGGAGTCAAGGAGAGGATGCAGACTACTTATGGGATGGCAGCCACACCTCCTCCCCCAAAAAGGAAGTGGGTATGGGAGGAGTTGGCTGAAAGTAAGACAGCCGATAGTCAGCCATCAAAATCCTGAATGTGGCTGACTCATGCAGAAGCCTTGCAATGGACAACCCGAGGAGCTATGGAGCCATCAGACTCCCAACAGGCTACAGGTGAAACAGGTGAAACCCTGCAGACAGCCAGGACACTTCCTCCCGTAACAAGGGAATCACTTAGAAGGAATGGTAGGTGTTATTAATCTCATCATTCATCAAGAAACTACTTGTAAAATAACGCTGGACGGCCAGCTGGTGGCGCCGTCCAAGGAGTATAAATACTCGGGCGTCAGCACAGCTTGCCAGGGACATTTTGTAAGACAAGGAACTAGTGAAGTACAACTAGACCTCCATGTTCTGAAACAAGTTGATTAAATTGACGTAATAAAACTCACTACGCACTTGGTTTGAGTATAAAGCAAGGCTTTAATCAACTTGTTTCAGAACATGGAGGTCTAGTTGTACTTCACTAGTTCCTTGTCTTACAAAATGTCCCTGGCAAGCTGGGCCCACGCCCGAGTATTTATACTCCTTGGACGGCGCCACCAGCTGGCCATCCAGTGTTATTTCACGAGTAGTTTCTTGATGAATGATGAGATTTATAACAGTAGGTTTGGTGTCACACATCTGAAACAAAACATAAGCACAAAGGAGTAAGCAGTCAACATAATGTGGAACTGTTGAACGAGGGACTGCGGGTCTTGAGAGGTCAGTATTAATTGGATTGCAGTACACCGGGCAGCATCTCAGAGAGACTAAAGGATGTTCATATCACTCTATTAGGGATTCACGGATCCTTCTGATTCCATGAGGTCCATTCTCCCGCTGATCACTGGTAACTAGAATCTTTTTCCAAGTACCATTAGAATAGCTGGTCTGCATGCCTAAGAAGCTGCTTCCTCTCACAGCAGCAGCACAGAGGAGCTCCCCATTAGCTTCCTGCAACAACCTTCATCCCATGTCCATCTCAGGATTTGGGGGTCACCTCCATTCAAAGAGGCTCAGAATATTTTGCAACCATTGTTTATTTCTCACACCACAGGCCCTCAGTTGGCTTCATAGAATCACAGAATGATACAGTAGAGAAGGAGTCTCTTCAGACCATCATGCCTGTGCCAGCTCTTCGAAAGAGCTATCGAATTAATCCTACGCTCCCGCCCTTTGTTGGACATGCTGGATAGTTAAGAATTAATAATCAAACTGATCTGTATAGCTGGTCAATGGGACAACAGGCTGTCTAGGGATATGAGGGGAGATGAGGCCATAGGCTGCTGCCTGTGTGCAGGGGTGGGGGGGTGGTGGGGTGTGGGAGGGGGTGGGTAGTGAATTTTATTTTTTCGCTTATGGGATCTGGGCATCGCTGGAAAGACCAGCATTTATTGCCCATCCCTAGTTGCCCCTGAGAAGGTGGTGGTGAGCCTCCTTCTTGAACTGCTGCAGTCCGTGTGGTGAAGGTGCTCCCACAGTGCTGTTAGGGAGGGAGTTCCAGGATTTTGACCCAGCGACGATGAAGGAACGGCCGATATACTTCCAAGTCAGGATGGTGTGTGACTTGGAGGGGAGCTTGGAGGTGGTGGTGTTCCCATGCGCCTGCTGCCCTTGTCCTCTCTCCACCCCCCCTCTCTCTCCCCCCCTCTCTCTCTCCCCCCTCTCTCTCTCCCCCCTCAAGAAGGGCAACTAAAAAAATTATGTTCCACTTCTTATCATCTGCAAGGAATGTCTGTGCAAGGAAATATATGACTCGACCATCAAATGTATACCTTCAGTGATTAGTGTAATAAATATAAGCAGTGGGATCAATTAACCATAGTATAGAATAGATGTCTATTACAATTTGGGTAAATAAGTTGTTCTTGGGAACTCCGGACACAGCTAACTCATGAAGTCTGGAGGTAGTTAATCGTGAAGGAGTTAGACGGGTTAGAAGTCTGAAGGTCTACTTATCTGTGAAATGTAATTCTGAAGTAAACGACTAGGATATACAAGGAGAGTTTCCAGGGCTGGCTTGGCAGCTGGAGAGAGAGAAACCCGATGCTGCCCTTGTACTAGATAGATTGATCACCTATGTTGTATGAATAAAGCCTGTTCCATATACTCAACTGTGTCGTGAATGTCTTATCAACGAGTGTTGCTGTGAACCAAAGGCGGAAGGAGGTTGTTATAGAAGTTATGAATAGGGCAGAGAAAAGCTCAAGTGGTCACAAGGGATGTGCATGGTGACAAAATCGTGTTTTTGTAAATAGTTGTATCAAATCACTAGAATATTTGATGTAAGGACTGCTTGGTGTTTGGATTTCTTCCATGAGAATGGGAACAGGTCACACGTGCTGATGTTGAGGCTCATGACTAGGATGTGATAGCTAGCGGTGAGGATCAAGGATTTTACATAGACTATTGAGAGGTTAGTGAGAGGAGGGAAAGCTTTAATGTGCTGAGACTCCTAAATACACATGCTCTGTGAAGGTGTGCTAAATGAGTCTGTCTCTCAGTTATCAAGCAGTATCATCGGGCTTTCTAGAATACACTGGGACATGTCATTTCTTAATAGCAAAGTTGTGAAGCATCCAACATGCTACCACAACTCGCACATACTGCAAGGCACCCAGGGGTCTAAGCAGACACTTCAGGGGCGATTTTGCCAGACCTGGGGAGGTGGGACTGCCGGGAAAATGGCAGAATCTGGGGGCGGGTACGAATCCTGCCCCTAGCCCACGCTTCAGCAATAAAAATAGGGATTAGGCTAAAAACTGCCTGCTAACTACCTGTTGACAGGCAGTTAATTGGCACTAATTGTAGTGTATGTGCCTTTAAGAGCCCCATGTGTACTGTAATGCCGGTAATGGCCACTCGGGCTATATAAGCCTGTATATTGTGTTGTATCAGTTAGTTCCCCTCCAGACTTTGTTTAGTAAACACCTGTGAAACCAACTCCTGTCTTCAGTGTCTCTATCAACACACGGACACAACACTAATCCCCTTCCTGCCTTGGGGAGGCAGGTCCCAGCACAGGTTGGGTACCCACCTCCTTTGAAACTGTCATGGAGGCGGGTTGGGGGCGGGATGGGTTCGTGCCCCCCGATTTTGAGATTTTAACCCCCCACACGCCTCCAATCCCACCTCCACAGCCCAATGAAAATCCTGCCCAATGTTTCAGGTCGATGACCTTTCATCAAGAAATCAGGTGGCACATGGCATTAAGCGTGGATCTTAGGACGTGGCAAGAGCAGTGGTTTGAGGAACGCTGAATATCATGGAGATATCTGTAATGATGGATGGATTGAAACATGAAGGGTGAAATTTAAGTTGGAATCCAGGTGAAATAAGTAGAAAGTAGATATTTATCGTCAAGCTGGACTAGATTTCAGCACAATTGCATGGCAGTGTACTAAACCATTATCTCATTCAGTCTCTACACAAATTATCATTACAAATAGAATTTTTACAATTAAAAGACTACTCACTTTACAAGAAGGTACGGATGTTAATTCAATGTTGAGTGCTTCCAAAAAACAGTACCTGTTCTTGTAGTAGTCTTGATGGTAGTGCTTGTTGTAAGGGCTAGACCAGCATCTGAGAAAACACCAAGAACATCGCTGCCACTTCCAGGTGTGCAACCAATGTCATTTTTCTCCACAACACTCCAGATCTGTGTAAAACACGCACACAAAGTGGGCACGAGTTAACCAAGTTGATAATGTGACGCCACAACAGCCTAGATTTCTCTCCGGTTGCCGGGTTAGTGGCAGAGCAGGAATCGCACCGGCCAATGTGTATCCACCTGCTGCCGTTTTCTCCCAGGGCGAGTTTGGGTCAAGAATACTACGCTGGAAAAACTTTTATTTGCCACTGGGAGGGAGGGAAATGCAGCTCCAGTGTAGCTATTAAAAGGCTGCAGCCAGTTAAAGCGCAGCATCACTTCTCTGCAAGAATGGCTGAAGCAGCAGCAGCCTCAGGGGTGTCAGCACATGGAAGGGCGCTCAGATTCTCAGACACATCCCTTGGTAGACGTCAGGGTCAGGAGAGCAAGATTGTTGGTCACTGAGGCCTGGGAGCCCTGTAAGTGGGTGTTGCACTGTATCCGGAGAGAGGTAGCCGAGGCAGTCGATGCTTCCTCAACCACCCCAAAAACTGCCACAAAGTGCAGATGAGACTCACTAACCTCATCTGCCTACGCTGATCTCTCTGTGGCGATGAAGGTGACCACCGCGTCTCAACCTTTATGGCACAAGCTCATTTCAGGCAGCCATAGACAACCTCTGTAATAGAGGTCCTTGTTGCTCTTCCTCCAACATTTAGATCATGTAAAGCCAGATTGCTGCCATTGGGAAGTCTGCAGGTGCAGCAGGCGGTTAAGAAGGCAAATGGTATGTTGGCCTTCACAGCGAGAGGGTTCAAGTACAGGAGCAAGGATGTCTTGCTGCAGTTGTACAGGGCCTTGGTGAGACCACACCTTGAGTATTGTGTGCAGTTTTGGTCGCCTTATCTGAGGAAGGATGTTCTTGCCATGGAGGGAGTGCAGCGAAGATTCACCAGACTGATACCTGGGATGGCAGGAATGACGTATGAGGAGAGATTGGGTCGATTGGGCTTATATTCGCTGGAGTTTAGAAGAATGAGAGGGGATCTCATTGAAACTTATAAAATTCTAACAGGGCTGGACAGACTAGATGCAGGAAGGATGTTCCCAATGGCCGGGGAGTCCAGAACCAGGGGTCACAGTCTAAGGATAAGGGGTAAGCCATTTAGGACAGAGATGAGGAGGAATTTCTTCACCCAGAGAGTGGTGAACCTGTGGAATTCTCTACCACAGAAGGCAGTAGAGGCCAATTCATTAAATATATTCAAGAAGGAGTTAGATATATTTCTTAAGGCTAAAGGGATCAAGGGATATGGGGAGAAGGCAGGGACAGGGTACTGAATTTGGATGATCAGCCATGATCTCATTGAATGGTGGCGCAGGCTCGAGGGGCCGAATGGCCTACTCCTGCTCCTATCTTCTATGTTTCTATGTTTCTATAACAGCAAAAAAAAGGTCACACCTGCAGTGAGTTTCAACATATGGGCAACGTGCTAATGATCAATCTTAGTTCAGTAGTGTTCCTTTACTTCTGCCTTGGTGAATGGGCACTAGCAAACTGCATCTTTTAAACTGTGGCACCTTCTCAGGGGCGAATGGGAAGGTGGAAGCAATGGAACTTGGGGCAGGTGATATCATTTCCTCCTGAAACCCTGACACTCAATGTAACTTATAAAAGGGCACATCTGCAGCAGAGCCCCAGCGTATAAAAACAACAACTTGTATTTCTACAGAGCATTTAACGTAGTAAATCATCCAAGGCACTTCACAGGAACTTTATCAAACAAAATTTGACGTCAGAACATTACATATGGAGATATTAGGGCAGAAAGGTAGGTTTTAAGGAGCGTCTTAAAGGAGGAAAGAGGTAGAGAGGCGGAGAGGTTTAGGGAGGGAATTCCAGAGGCTTATCTTCTGTTCTTATTTAATAATGGCCCAGAAATTAGGATCGGTGGCTTGCCGCGCGTGCAAGCCCCCGATGTGCACTCACCCGGCGCGTCGACATCTCAAGCCTGGGCCTGCTTGGAATTCCTGTCACTGGCCCGGTTCAGATGTCGGCGCGCTGTGCTTACCTGATCCAGCGGCGTAGTTAGTTCGATGTGCCGGCTGGGATCAGCTGAGCACTGTGCAGCCAATCAGGGGAGGGGAAACTTCATTCATGAGTTTGATAGTAAGAACTGTCAAACTCATGAAAAGTACGGGCGCCCAAAAGACTAGTTTAACTTTAAATAAAATTTTAAAAAACATCCCAATAATTAAATAAACTATAAATAACTTTTAAAAACTATTTTAAACAGTTAATCAAATTTTTGAAAAAAATAATTTTTTTAAAAATCGGGTCTAAAACTACACTTACCTTACTGTAAAGTCCTTAAAAACAATAAAGCTGTGGAAGAAATGTTATAATTTTAAGTAATAGACCACTTACCTTAAAGAATGAAGTCTTTACGTCTCCTTTTTACATTCGTAAACAGGAGAGGCCCTTACACACGCGCAAACCTGTGGAAAAAAAGGAATTTCAGCGCGCACGCGCAGACTCCTGCGCGCATGCGTTCGTCCTCTGAACCCCTTGGTTCAGAGGACAGGAAATGCTGGTTTCCCGCGCATGCGCTGTGCATGCTGAAATCTGGCACTTCCAACGGGCCCACGCGTGAGTACCCCGTCCGTACTCACGCGTTGGGACCGGAATTACTGGCCCAATATATTTTCCACAATGTAAGGACTTGAAGAGGGGAACAATTTTAGTATTAACTCCTTCCCATATATTCCCCCTCTAAGTGGTACTAGTTAAATTTGGACACAAGTGCTTTATAAGGTAGAACAGGACCATATTTTGGTATTTAAATAGGGTAGAAGGAAAGTCAAGAGAATATAATTTTTGTTCAAAGTAACTCCTTATTTTACACAGAATTAAATGTACAGATAAAAAAGTTATGCTTTTTGACCCGGGTTTTTTTTCTCTCTTTTTGCCTCTCCCAGGAGATTCTATTGCTGCAAGGGTGGGAGGGAAGAAGTGTTTAGTTCTGATGGTCTGACCATCATAGTGTGAGGCAGCCTTGATGGACCAGCTGGTCTTTTCCTGCCCATCAATTTTGCATGTACGTAGGATGTTGCTGAAGCACAGCAGATCTGTTAGCAGCGGAAAGAGGAAAGATGGATTTATGTCTTGGGAATAGACTTCATCAGAACATTAACTTTTTCTTTTTTCACATACCAACAAGCATGCTCTTGGTACACAATCTGAGCACCAATTGTCATCTCTTATTGTAAAATATTATTTGTTTTAAAAACCTGTGAGAACCCAAAAAATCTTCACTCTCTTTCACCAAACTGTTGGTACTACCAGAGTGGTCGATCCCAACAGTCTGCCTCTACCCCCCACCACCACCACCACCACCACCAGCCCTTTATTGCCTCGTTGCTACCCCCATTCTGACTCAGATTTGCTAGCCATAGAAACATAGAAGATAGGAGCAGGAGTAGGCCATTCAGCCCCTCGAGCCTGCTCCGCCATTCAATGCGATCATGGCTGATCATCCAAATTCAGTAACCTGTCCCTGCTTTCTCCCCATATCCCTTGATCCCTTTAGCCTTAAGAAATATATCCAACTCCTTCTTGAATATATTTAATGAATTGGCCTCTACTGCCTTCTGTGGTAGAGAATTCCACAGGTTCACCACTCTCTGGGTGAAGAAATTCCTCCTCATCTCTGTCCTAAATGGCTTACCCCTTATCCTTAGACTGTGACCCCTGGTTCTGGACTCCCCAACCATCGGGAACATCCTTCCAGCATCTAGTCTGTCTAGTCCTGTCAGAATTTTATAAGTTACAATGAGATCCCCTCTCATTCTTCTAAACTCCAGCGAGTATAAGCCCAATCGACCCAATCTCTCCTCATACGTCAATCCTGCCGTCCCAGGTATCAGTCTGATGAATCTTCGCTGCACTCCCTCCATGGCAAGAACATCCTTCCTCAGATAAGGCGACCAAAACTGCACACACTACTCAAGGTAGCCACTTGTGTGCACCTCTGGCCAATTTTTGGTGACTTCTTTTCAAGGCCTGGCACTTTTAATGCAGGCATTAACCCATTTAAAATAAATGGTTAAGTACATTCGTTAAAATAATTGGTCGAGAAACGTCGTACAAATGGTGATGTAAAAAGACTACTGAGCACTTGGTTTGAGTATAAAACAAGGCTTTAATCAACTGTTTCACAACCATGAGATTCTAGTTACATCACTAGTTCCTGGTTACAGAAACATCCTGAGCAAGCTGGGCCCACGCCCGAGTATTTATACTCCTTGGACGGCGCCACCAGCTGGCCGCCCAGTGTTACTTCATGAGTCATGATAAGATTCATGACAAATGGGCTAAGCGTTTATCCACCAGAAGCATCAACAGTAATTTCCACTACTAAATGTTTAGAAAAACATCAAGATTTACTTACCTTATTCTGTGTTAATTTATTTTTCTTATTCAAAATGAACACTGCTTTATCCACAGCAACTAGGCCAACTCTTGCCCCGGGGTCCCCTGTGAGCTTCAGTTTAAACTGCTTGCCAGGTTTGTAAATCTTCTTGTCATCATTCTCATTTGCGGCAGACACTCTCAGCTGTAAAGAAATGCATGTTAGTCTGAAAATAGCCACAAATATCAGATTACTGTCGAAGTGTGCATCACATCACTGCAGACTGCTGTAAAATTAGGCTTTGCCTACTAAAATTATAGAATAATAGAATGATACAGCTTCATTCATTTGAAAGGGCTATCCAATTCGTCCTACTCCCCCTGCTCTTTCCCCAGGGACCTGCAAATACAGGAAACTTTCTGGTATCCGGCACGGACGGGACCGAGCTGGTGCCGGCCCATCAAAAATGCCGGAGAACCGAGCGTTATAGTTAAAAGATACGGAGCTTCTGAGCTCCATCTAAAGCAACAAACCCTGTTGCTTAGCAACAGCTTCAGAACAATCAGCTCAGCTTGCAAGCGTCTCTGTAGCTTAGCAACAGCTTCAGCTAGACGCTTGCACAGCCACAAATGAGTAAAAAAAATAGCTAAAAGTAAAAAAAGTTATCTGAACCGACTCCTGAATTTTGCCGGTGGATAGAGCGTTCCGGTTATTTAGTGGCCGGTTAATCGAAAGTTTCCTGTATTTTCCCTTCAAATGTTTACCCAATTCCCTTTTGAAAGTTATCACTGAATCTGCTTCCACCGCCCTTTCAGGCAGTGCTACTTAGTACTTCTTGGCATTTAATTCCATAGTACGGGAATACGAGCACTAAGTGCAGTGAAAATAGCTATTTCTTGTCATTAGATCATTTTCAACAGTCTGCACATCCCAAGGCTGCTGCTGGTTCAGTGGAACTTCTGATTGTGCTTCATTTTCAGCTGACGTACTGTGATCCTGGAATGAGTAATCACATGACAGTAATAACGCTATAAAGATATCAGGAGGAGCGTTGTTAACTTTAAACTAATAAACAATTGCCTAAAATATAAAAATCTGCATGCATAAAAATTAAAAAAAACACTGCAGATGTTCAAAATTCTGAGGGGTTTTGATCGAGTAGATAGGGAAAAACCTGTACAGGCAGGAGGGTCGGTAACCAGAGGACACAGATTTAAGATACTTGTCAAAAAAGCCAGCGGGGAGATGAGGATTTTTTTTACGCAGCGAGTTGTTATGATGTAGAATACACTGCCTCAAAAGGGTGGTGGAAGCAGATTCAACTTTCAAAACGGAATTTGCAGGGCTCTGGGGAAAGAGCAGGGGGGAGTGGGACTAATTGGAGAGCTCTTTCAAAGAGCTGGCACAGGCACGATGGGCCAAATGGCCTCCTTCTGTGCTCTACGATTCAATGAACTGTGCTCAATGTGTTTTTCCTCCCTATTTTCTCTGCACTTTTTATCTTATTTTTCTCAACATTTCTCTTCCTTTTTAAAGCTCATGGGCCTAAAAATTCGGTTGCTTTGCGTCTCCCATTAGCGAGGGCGCTAACGGGACTCAAAGCAACTCGCGCGCAGCACCGCCAACGCCTCCCACGAAATTCAGCGGGAGGTTAGTGGCAGCGGTAACCGTTAGCGCCCCGCGGCGCTGCGCCGCCGGTGATGACGTCATCGCCGTGCACAGCGCCCCGCTCGCGCCCCAGCCGCGATCTTCGGTAGCGGTCCCTGACTTACCACCGGACGCTATGTCCAACAGGGTCAGGGGGGCGTACCTGCGGCCAGGGCGGCGCTAATTAAAGGGGAGGTGCCGGGCGGACATTTTTGTTGCTGGCCGCCTGCCAGCACATGCCCCTTCTGCCGTCCCCGGCCTCCACTGCAGCAACCCCCCCGCCACAGAGTGCCGGCTGCGCTCCGTGAGCCCGGCATTACTCTTGAGTGCCGGGCTCTTTTGCCAGCACTCCGATCCCAGCGGAGCCCCGGGTCGCGCTGCGCAAGGCCCCACCCCTTTAAGAAGGGGAGGAAGGCCTGCAGTACCGCAGCGCGTAGCACCACGATATTCACTCGCAGCGCCCCAAGAGGGAGGCGGGGCACTTCCAGTAGCACCCCGCTTCCTTCTAGGGGCGCTACCGATGAATTTCGGCCGCGGGGGTGCTAATTTTTTCAGGGCACTAAAAGTAGTGCCCCGGCGAAGTTAGTGCCCCAAAGGAGGTGCGACTCAAATTTTCACCCAAAATGTTTTCCTTATGCCTCAAAAACATATCCATTCTTTATAGATAATCTTTTTTGATGGTTGGAAAGAAAACAAAAAAACTACAATAACAGCCGTTACTGTTGACATACTGCTTCTTAGAGCTGTTGTTTGTCTTTAAGGCGTTCATAACCAAAAGCACAATCGGTGACATATTTATAGAAATTCATCATTTCCCTGAAATAAAAGCTTTTAAGAATTCAATCTCCAGTTTGGAAAATTTTCCACATTGACGGGTAGATGTCAGTACAGGAATCTCTCTTTTTACCGGCACCTAAATAACCGGAAATCTCTGTTAACCGGCAAAATTCAGGAGTAGGTTCAGGTAAGTTTTACTTCATATTAGTGGCCGTGTAACCAGGGTTCTTGCACCTGTGGCCGTGTAACCGGGGTTCCTGCACCTGTGGCCGTGCAACAGGGACTCCTGGATCTGTGGCCGTGTATGGGGCTCTCATACCTTGGTAAGTATACCTCTCTGTAATCCGGACTTTTTGATCAACAGGTTCCACGCCGGTCCCGTCGGTGCCGGATAAAAAAGAGTTTCCTGTATCATAGCTATGGTGGATGGCTTAGCTGGGGGAGGTTGAGCTAGTTCTGGTGCACAAATCTTCAGCACTTAATGTTACATGGAGTCAACCAAATTATCTGAACATTGACATCCATGATGCTGAGAACCTTGGGAAGAGGTCAAGTACAATTTGGTCACTTGGAACTTTTGGTTGAAGATGCTTGAAAACACTTCAGTCTCATTAAAATGTTTTAAAAATGAGAACGCACGTAGCACTACCTGCAAGATTATCGTATTCAGTAAACACAACAAAGAGCCTTATTGTTATGGTACACAGGTTACACCATTGTTTAACTAGATACTGAGTAAAGGAACTTACCAGATCATAGGGGACACGGGGTCCACTTACAGCAGTAACCAGTGACGCTGAATTTGAGGAAATATCCACTGTATACCCATAAATTTGTAACAGGACCCACACTGCCCCATGTTATACACAGCTGCACGTTGGTATCCAAATAATACTGAGCATTGCATTGGGCTGGATTTTCATTCAGAAGTCAGGAAGGAGGCGGGACTACAACTTTCGGGGTTGTAGTCCCGCCTCCATCGAGGTGCGGCCAATCCACGCAATTTCCACTTGATTGACCTTGTTGAGCCCGCCCAGCGGGCTCAGCAGGCCAATTAAGGGCCACCCGGCAACAGGTGACATCACAGACTGAAATTTCATCTGTCAAGACATGTTGACAGATGAAATATCAGTGTTTCACAGCTGCTTGAAGCTGGCAAACACTGACAGTCTTACTTCTAACCTGAGTCCCTCTACGCAGACTCAGTTAGAAATCTCACCGGCACTGAAAGCTGCAGGCTGTCACTTTTGACAGATCGCGGCCATTCTGCTTTCTGTGCCGGTTAGATGATGGACTCCCGAAGCCTAGAGGAAGGAAGGCTGTAAAGGTAAGTACAGGTAATTTAAACTTCTTTACACACTTTAGACACACCAAACACACTTACCTTTGCACTCATGCACCCATCACTCACCTGAACACCGACATCTCCACCCCTCCAAGTCCTTCAACCCGACGGCCCGACTCCTCTAACTTGGCGTGGTTTGGAGCCGTCGGGAATCCCACACAACAACCTTCAAAATAGGGATTAGGCTAAAAACTGCCTGTTAACTACCTGTTAACAGGCAGTTAATTGGCACTAATCCCCTTCCCGCCTCGGGTCGGCGGGTCCAGTGCGGGGCGGGTACCCGCCTCCTTTGAAACTTACATGGAGGCGGGTTTTGGGCGGGATGGTGTCGGGACCCCCGAATTTGGGATTTTAGCCCCCCGCACGCCTAAAAGCCCACCTCACGGCACACTGAAAATCGACCCCATAGTATATGCTTCTGTCCTTGTAAAATAGCTATCCTCCAACCTACAGTGAGCAGATATTAGTCCGCTAGCATTACAAATTTTGTTCCCAGCAGATGCTCCTAGGGCTCTGAGCCTAATTTTTTTCTGAACCTCCATCCAGCCTATCTGACACAGACTTACATTTGAGCACCAGTTCTGATAGTAAAATGTTTCACAGTTTCCCACTCCAAACAAAACAAAACAGAAATACTTACTGTTCCCATACATGTGTCTTTCACGTCAATCCACACAGAATCGGCAACCATTTCTACTTGAGATCCCTTTGTTACATAGTAATAAACCAGCAATCTGAATGATGGTATTAGGTCAGGAGTAATTGGAACTAACAAGGTCACCACGATTTGACCTTTCTCTCTCAATTGTCGTCCAGCTCTCACGATCTTTCCTTTGTTTATCAGCTGACGGAGTAAAAGAAAAGAAATTAAGGAATAAAAGTAGGAGTTTCTAGAATAAACAATTTTGAAGAGATGTAGATATATATGGAGAAAAGGTCTGTTGACAGATTTCACTGATCTCACCAAGTGAAATAATCGTGAACGTGAACAAAACACTGACCACTAAACATCTGCATAAAAACCATAGACATAATTTTATCACAGTGTGGCGGTACCACTGGTTGTCCCTTACATTGAGACACATAATTCCCTTTAACTTACCTTTTGGGGCCGTTGCCCTTTTAACTTACCTGTTGGGGCCATTGCCCCTTTAAGACGCGCCCTAGCGCGCTGACGTCACGTCCGTGCACCGGCACAGCCCGGCCTAGCGTCTTCGGCCTCAACGGCCAGCCGACAGGAGCGACGCGATCTTCCGCTCCTGCAGCACGCACTGGCACAGCCCGGCCTCCCGGCTTCGGCCTCAACGGCCAGCGACGCAACGACGCGCATCACGTGACGCCCTAAGCGCGGGAAACGCGAACAACGTGATGGCGTCACAACACAAACGCGATGACGTCATCACACTCCCCACAGGACTGCGAACTCAGTCCTCGTGGAGTCCCCGCTGGGACAAGACCTACGCCACGGTGCTCCTACAGTCAACCATCTTACCTGCTATCTTACCTGCTGTAATTAGCCTGTTCCTGTAAATAAACAACTTATTTATAGTTCGTCAAAATCAAACTCTCTTATTTAGTGGCGATCTACACGAACCGCTACAACAGCATCTTTAAATTAAAAAAATTCTGAGCATGTATTGAAGAATAATGGGTAGCCATGCATGCTAGAGCAGGGAACTGAGCACAGGCAGGTCAACTTAGGGATACAACTGTGTTTTTGAATAGCTCAAAGACTTTGCACTCTCTGAGAAGGGCTACAGTGGCGTTTTCATGAGGGCAGTACGTACTCTTCACAGAATGTCAGGACTCCTGTTGCCCTGGTCTGCCATTTCTCATTTTCCACTAGTTTTTAGAGATCTCCAACAGATTCTCCACCTGACCACCAAGTACACCTTTGTCATCAAATCACCGACTCCATCCCCCTCCCGGCAACTATCTCAAGCTGAACCAGGCTTTGCAATCTCAGCTCCTATTCAACCCCAAGATAGTCTTCTAACCCTCTCCATCACAAAGAGCCCTACTTCCACCTCTAACATAGAAAGAAGAATGTATTTGCATTCATATAGCGCCTTCCACAACCAATGAAGTTCTTTTGAACTGCAGTCACTATTGTATATTATATAGGAAAATATTGCAGCCAATTTGCAACACAGGAAGGACCCACTAATAGCAATGAGATGTGACCAGATAATCTGTTTTAGTGATGTTAGTTGAGGGATAAATATTGGCCAGGACACCCCAGTGCAGCAGTGGCACAGATTACTTTTTGTGGAGCACTCCTGCTCCGTCTAGACGAACAGAAATAAGTAAGTACTTAACTTTGGACCGCTAGGTGAATCGGTGCAGAGTATAGAGAGAAACATCTTCCGCTGGTGGGGCCGTCTAAGGCAAGGGGACTTTACCTTGAAAAATTCTTGGCAAGTAAAATCAAGGAAAGCCCAAAGATGTTTTATAAATATATTAAGAGTAAGAGGATAACTAAAGAAAGGGTAGGGCCTATTAGAGATCATGAGGGTAATCTGTGTGTGGCAGCGGGAGACGTCGGTAGGGTTCGTAATGAATACTTTGCGTCTGTTTTCACAAAGGAGAGGGGCGAAGCAGACATTGCTATCGGGGGGGGGGGGAGGAGTGTGAAATATTAGATGAAATAAACATAGTGAGAGAGGAAGTATTAAGGGGTTTAGCAGCTTTAAAAATGGTAAATCCCCAGGCCCGGATGAAATGTATCCCAGGCTGTTAAGTGAAGCAAAAGAGGAAATAGCAGAGGCCCTGACCACCATTTTTCAATCCTCTCTGGCTTCAGGTGTGGTGCCAGAGGACTGCTAATGTGGTACCCTTATTTAAAAAGGGAGAAAAGGATAGACTGAGTAATTACAGGCCAGTCAGCCTAATCTTGGTGGTGGGAAAATTATTGGAAAGAATTCTGAAGGACAGGATAAATCTTCATTTAGAAAGACACGGATTAATCAAGGATAGTCAGCATGGATTTGTTAAGGGAAGGTCGTGTCCGACAAACTTGATTGAATTTTTTGAGGAGGTAACAAGGAGGGTAGATGAGGGTAGTGCATTTGATGTAGTGTATATGGACTTCAGCAAGGCTTTTGATAAGGTTCCACATGGCAGACTAGTCACGAAGTTAAAAGCCCATGGGATCCAGGGCAAAGTGTCAAGTTGGATTCAAAACTGGCTCGGAGACAGGAAGCAGAGGGTAATGGTTGATGGGTGTTTTTGTGACTGGAAGGCTGTTTCCAGTGGGGTTCCGCAGGGCTCAGTACTAGGTCCCTTGCTTTTTGTGGCATATATCAATGATCTTGACTTGAATATAGGGGGTATGATTAAGAAGTTTGCAGATGATACTAAAATCGGCTGTGCGGTTGACACTGAAGAAGGAAGCTGTAGACTGCAGGAAGATATCAATAAATTGGTCAAGTGGGCAGAACAGTGGCAAATGGAGTTCAATCCGGAGAAGTGTGAGGTAATGCATTTGGGGAGGGCTAACAAGGAAATGGAATACACATTAAATGGTAGGACACTGAGTAGTGTAGAGGAACAAAGGGACCTTGGCGTGCATGTCCACAGATCCCTGAAGGTAGCAGGCCAAGTAGATAAGGTGGTTAAGAAGACATACGGAATGCTTGCCTTTATTAGCCGTGGCGTAGAATACAAGAGCAGGGGGGTTATGCTTCAACTGTATAAAACACTAGTTAGGCCTCAGCTAGAGTACTGCGTGCAGTTCTGGTCACCACATTACAGGAAAGATGTGATTGCACTAGAGAGGGTACAGAGGAGATTTACAAGGATGTTGCTGGGAGTAGAGAATCTTAGCTATGAGGAAAGACTGGATAGGCTGGGTCTGTTTTCCTTGGAACAGAGGAGGCTGAGGGGAGACCTTATTGAGGTGTATAAAATTATGAGGGGCATAGATAAAGTGGATAGAAAGGACCTATTTCCCTCAGCAGAGGGGTCAAAAACCAGGGGCACAGATTTAAAGTAATTGGTGGAAGGTTTAAAGGGGATTTGAGGGGACATTTCTTCACCCAGAGGGTTGTGGGGGTCTGGAACTCACTGCAGGAGCCCTAACCACATTTAAAAAGTACTTGGATGTGCACTTGGGATGCTGTAACCTGCAGGGCTACGGACCAAGAGCTGGGAAGTGGGATTAGGCTGGAGAGCTCTTTGCTGGCTGGCGCGGACACGATGGGCCGAAATGGCCTCCTTCCGTGCTGTAACTTTCTAATGATTCTATGATCAGAGCCAAGCCATTCAGGATAGAAGTTAGGAAAGACCTCTTCACACAAAGGGTGGTAGAAGTGTGGAACTCTCTGCCACAAAAAGCAGTAGATGCTCAATTAATCATTTAAAATCTGACATCAATAGATTTTTGCTAGCCAAGGGTAATAAGGGATATGGGGCCAAGTTGGGTAAATGGAGTTAGGATACAGATCGGCCATGATCTCACTGAATGGCGGAACAGGCTCGAGGGGTTAATCCTGTTCCTATGTTCCCATGAGCAGCGCACGCTCTGCTCAGTTGAGTCCTAAAATCACAACTGAAATCCAATAAATGTCACAGGACCCCGATGTGCATACGAAATGGACGCACCGCCTGACTCAGGCAGGGGCCGCGGACGCCTAGTCTAGGCCCCTCGGAAAATAGCGTTGGCCGCGCTGTCAGCAGCAAGTCATTCCCCACCGTGTTCCAGGGCGCTACCGCCCGTTCCGCATCTGGCGGACGAGCCCACACGCGGGGAACAGAACCGGTCAGAGCTGAGCTGTGTTAGAGAAAAAATATGCTGGTGCTTTGATTAAGGAATTCAGGGAGGAATCTCACATGCTTTTATATTCCTGGAAGGTTTTTAAAAAAAAAACATTTTTTTCAGCTTCCCTCAGGAGATTCAGCAAAGTTAGTAAAATCCATGAGTGAGAAGTGTACATGGTCTGATGGAAGGAATGGCCTCAGTGGTTAGAATGACCTCATCTCATTCCACAGTTTGCATTTTTACTGAAGCTGATAGAGTCCTTGAACTGCTTCTTTAAGAATGTCAGAATAATAAGACATGACTGGCGTACAGATAAACATACCATGTAGGTGAAGTATTTGATCTGGTCCTGGATTCCTACATTGTCATTTCGGAGATTCAGCTGAACTACTAAATTATTTCCTGGAATTAGTTCTGTTTGTTGAATACCAATGTGCAAGTAATTTTTTGAACCATCTTTTGTCCTATATGGTGCTGCCACCATTCTGACAGAGGCCTGCCGATGTTTGGCAATGTTGTCAACATTTGTTTCAACCTATAAGTAGAAAGAAAAACAAACGGGAAAGTTAAACTCAGGCCATTGAGTAAATGCCAATCTTACACTTGTCTTTACTAAGCAACATTTGTGGTACAATGTCGTTTTACAAGTCAATTAGTCGGATTGAACAAACAGCAAACATTTACGAGAGTGAGGTCAATTTCTTATATCAGATGTAAAATCAGGAGGAGGTGGGTGAGATAGGATTTGCAGCCTCCAAGATATCTGTGCTCCTCCGATTCTGGCCTCTTGCTCAATCCTGATTTTCCTCGCTCCATCGTTGGCGGCCGTGCCTTCAGCTCTGGAATTCCCTCTCTAAACCTCTCCGCCTCTCTATTTCTCTTTCCTTCTTTAAGATGCCCCTTAAAACCTACCTCTCTGACCAAGCTTTTGGTCATCTGCCCTAATATCTCCTCATGTGGCTCGCTGTCAATTTTTGTTTGAAAAAATGCTGCTGTGAAGAGCCTTGGGACGTTTTACTACATTAAAGGTGCTAGATAAATGAAAGATGTTGTTGTTGTTGGCTGCCTGAATCAGAGGAAGAACTTGCATTTCTATAGCGCCTTTCACGACCTCAGGACATCCCAAATGCTTTACAGCCAATGAAACATAGAAACATTGAAGATAGGAGCAGGAGTCGGCCATTCGGCCCCTCGAGCCTGCTCCGCCATTCAATGAGATCATGGCTGATCATCCAAATTCAGTACCCAGTCCCTGCCTTCTCCCCACATCCCTTGATCCCTTTAGCCTTAAGAAATATATCCAACTCCTTCTTGAATATATTTAATGAATTGGCCTCCACTGCCTTCTGTGGTAGAGAATTCCACAGGTTCACCACTCTCTGGGTGAAGAAATTCCTCCTCATCTCCGTCCTAAATGGCTTACCCCTTATCCTTAGACTGTGACCCCTGGTTCTGGACTCCCCCGCCATCGGGAACATCCTTCCTGCATTTAGTCTGTCTAGTCCTGTTAGAATTTTATAAGTTTCAATGAGATCCCCTCTCATTCTTCTAAACTCCAGCGAGTAGAAGCCCAATCGACCCAATCTCTCCTCATACGTCATTCCTGCCATCCCAGGTATCAGTCTGGTGAATCTTCCCTCCATGGCAAGAACATCCTTCCTCAGATAAGGCGACCAAAACTGCACACAATACTCAAGATAGCCACTTGTGTGCACCTCTGGCCAATGCTTGGCGACTTCTTTTCAAGCCCTGGCCCTTTTAATGCAGGCATTAACCCATTTAAAATAAATGGTTAAGTACATTCTTTAAAACTCTTTGATTTGTTCTTGTTTTAGACAATTGGATATTAGATTGGTAACTTAACAGATTAAATTTCATGTCATGAAATCACCAAAGTATGACACTTTCAAATGTGATGCCATTGAAAGGTGTGACACAACGGACATGTGCTAGACCCAAGACTTTTATTTCTACATAAATTGTCACAAATTGCAAGACTAAATGGAACAAAATAAGTTCCATGCATAGGAAATGATTCACGAACCCAAGTGACATGTATTATTTTTCTATATTCAATATTACACAATGTCATTCTGAATTTTTTTTTTTTTATTCGTTTTTGGGATGTGGGCATCGCTGGCAAGGCCGGCATTTATTGCCCATCCCCAGTTGCCCTCGAGAAGGTGGTGGTGAGCCGCCTTCTTGAACCGCTGCAGTCCGTGTGGTGAAGGTGCTCCCACAGTGCTGTTAGGGAGGGAGTTCCAGGATTTTGACCCAGCGACGATGAAGGATCGGCCGATATATTTCTAAGTCAGGATGGTGTGTGACTTGGAGGGGAACTTGGAGGTGGTGGTGTTCCCATGCACCTGCTGCCCTTGTCCTTCTAGGTCACGGGTTTGGGAGGTGCTGCCGAAGAAGCCTTGGCGAGTTGCTGCAGTGCAAGTTGTAGATGGTACACACTGCAGCCACGGTGCGCCGGTGGTGGAGGGAGTGAATGTTTAAGGTGGTGGATGGGGTGCCAATCAAGCGGGCTTCTTTGTCCTGGATGGTGTTGAGCTTCTTGAGTGTTGTTGGAGCTGCACTCATCCAGGCAAGTGGAGAGTATTCAATCACACTCCTTATTTGTGCCTTGTAGATGGTGGGAAGGTTTTGGGGAGTCAGGAGGTGAGACATTCGCCACAGAATACCTAGCCTCTGATCTGCTCTTGTTGCCACAGTATTTATGTGGCTGGTCCAGTTAAGTTTCTCGTCAATGGTGACCCCCCAGGATGTGGATGGTGGGGGATTCGGCGATGGTAATGCCACTGAATGTCAAGGGGAGGTGGTTAGACTCTCGCTTGTTGGAGATAGTCATTGCCTGGCACTTCTGTGGTGCGAATGTTACCTACCACTTATCAGCCCAAACCTGAACGTCGTTCAGGTCTTGTTGCATGTGGTAATGGACTGCTTCATTATCTGAGGTGCTATGAATGGCGCTGAACACTGTGAAGTCATCAGCGAACATCCCTATTTCTGACCTTATGTTGGAGGGAAGGTCATTGAGGAAGCAGCTGAAGATGGTTGGGCCTAGGACACTGCCCTGAGGAACTCCTGCAGCAATGTCCTGGGGCTGTGATGATTGACCTTCAACCACCACAACCATCTTCCTTTGTGCTAGGTATGACTCCAGCCAGTGGAGCGTTTTCCCCCTGATTCCCATTGACTTCAGTTTTACTGGGGCTCCTTGATGCCAATTCTGAATGCAAGTAAACTCCTTTAAAGTAAATCCTATCTCAATACAGGAAACTCTCTTTTTACCGGCACCTAAATAACCAGAAATCTCTCTTAACCGGCAAAATTCAGGAGTAGGTTCAGATAAGTTTTACTTCATATTAGTGGCCGTGTAACTGGGGTTCCTGTACCTGTTGCCATGCAACAGTGATGCCTGGATCTGTGGCCGTGTACAGGGCTCTCGTACCTTAGTAAGTATACCTCTCTGTAATCCGGACTTTTTGATCAACCGGCACCACGCCGGTCCCGTCGGTGCCGAATAAAAAAGAGTTTCCTGTCGTTATTTTTTGTTAAATCGTTCGTGGTGAAAAAGGTTATAAAGCTATGAATATAGGTTGTTCTCCTCAGAGCAGAGAATGTTAAGGGGAGATTTAATAGAAGTGTTCAAAATTATGAAGTATTTTGATCGAGTAAATAAGGAGAAACTGTTTCCAGTGGCAGGAGGGTCGGTAACCAGAGGACACAGAGTTAAAGTAATTGGCAAAAGAAACAGAAGCGAGATGAAGAGAATTTTTTCTGCACAGTGAGTTATGATGATGTGGAATGCGCTGCCTGAAAGGGTAGTGGAGCCAGATTCAATAGTACCTTTCAATGGGGAACTTGATAAATACTTGACGGGAAATCATTTAAAGGGCTGTGGGGAAAGTGCAGGGGAGTTGGACAAATTGGAGAGCTCTTTGAAAGAGTTGGCACAGGCACGACGGGCCGAATGGCCTCCTTCTGTGCTCTATTATTCCATGACTCTATATTAAATGACATATTGCTCACGTTTACGTGTAGATTTTGTGGTTCTCCAGCCGTATTTATCGTCATTCTGGCAATTCCGTCCTTTTGGGTTTTCGAATTGCTCACTCCATCGTTGGCTGTCACAGGGATTCCATTGGCTGGCGATCCATCTGGATTCGTTACATAGACCTCAGATAATAAAGAACAAGAAAAGAATAATTATCCGATTCCTCACAGATCAAAGTTGGATGGTTAAGGAATAGAAAGAAACATAGAAACATAGAAGATAGGAGCAGGAGTAGGCCATTCGGCCCCTCGAGCCTGCTCCGCCATTCAATGCGATCATGGCTAATCATCCAAATTCAATACCCTGTCCCTGCTTTCTCCCCATACCCCTTGATCCCTTTAGCCTTAAGAAATATATCCAACTCCTTCTTGAATATATTTAATGAATTGGCTTCTACTGCCTTCTGTGGTAGAGAATTCCACAGGTTCACCACTCTCTGGGTGAAGAAATTCCTCCTCATCTCAGTCCTAAATGGCCTACCCCTTATCCTTAGACTGTGACCCCTGGTTCTGGACTCCCCGGCCATCGGGAACATCCTTCCTGCATCTAGTCTGTCCAGTCCTGTCAGAATTTTATAAGTTTCAATGAGATCCCCTCTCATTCTTCTAAACTCCAGTGAGTACAAGCCCAATCGACCCAACCTCTCCTCATACGTCATTCCTGCCATCCCAGGTATCAGCCTGGTGAATCTTCGCTGAACTCCTTCCATGGCAAGAACATCCTTCCTCAGATAAGGCGACCAAAACTGCACACAATACTCAAGATCTGGTCTCACCAAGGCCCTGTACAACTGCAGCAAGACATCCTTGTTCCTGTACTCAAACCCTCTCGCTACGAAGGCCAACATACCATTTGCCTTCTTAACCGCCTGCTGCACCTGCATGCTTACCTTCAGCGACTGGTGCACAAGGACGCCCAGGTCTCGTTGCACTTCCCCTTCTCCCAATCTATTGCCATTCAGATAATAATCTGCCTTCCTGTTTTTGCCACCAAAGTGGATAACCTCGCATTTATCCACGTTATATTGCATCTGCCATGCTTCTGCCCAATCACCCAAACATTCCAAATCATACTGGAGTTTCTCGGCATCCTCCTCACAGCACACACGCCCACCCAGCTTTGTTTCGTCTGCAAACTTGGAGATATTACATCTAGTTCCCTCATCCAGATCATTAATATATATTGTGAAAGAAAAGTAGGAAAGACAAAGGAAATGGAAATATTCGTACCATAAGATCAAATGGCATTCCGGGCTTGAAATACTTGGATGTTTTTTTGAACACTATGGTATATGGAGAGGTGACTATTTTTATACCTGCTTTTTCTGCTTCTACGATGTCGCTACCTACAATAAATCAAAGAAATAGAAGTAAGGAAAAATGCATTAGGCACTTTACAAAACTGCAATAGTGAAATATTTCTGCTCTGGGCATGCTAAAAATGTAACACGAACATGGCCACTGATTTTCACAGAAAAATGCACAGAATCACAGAATAAAATCCACAACGAGATTAAAATCATTGAAATTACTTTAAAAAAAAACTATACTGAATAGTTTCATTGGTGTACATTAATCAGTTTCTTCGTAAATGAAATAGGGGAAAAATTCAGTATCGCTCCATTTGGGGCGCCATTATCGGCCGTGCGCAAAGTTTAGCGCCTGGCGCTAATTATCGCCTCCGACAGCAAACTTGGCTTTTATCGCCCCTGGAGGTGATTGGAGCGCTAAATCAGGCGCTTCACACCTGTCTTAAGGCGCAAAGGCCGAGGAGCGAGGCGCTACCTCAGAGCGCTGGCGAAGCAAGGAAGGGCAAATCACAATAAACCTGCAAAGTGCTGCTCAGTACCCAAAACTCCTTCACACAGCGTTGAATCTCTCCAGAAGTCTCTCTCTCTCTCAGAATGCGTGGTGCAAAAATGTCACCGACAAAAAAGGGCAGGAAGCGGTTGCCGTTAAATAGCGCTCCCCCAGTCCCTTTCTGACTGCAAAACGCTCCCCTCAACCTGTCGTTGCTAGCGGCAGGCGGTAAGGCAGGGGGCGCCACTCAATATCCGGTCCGGGGCGCTAACGGGACGTTGCGCACTCAACTGATGTCACAATCTGCCGGCGCAGGAGACCGTGGCGGGAGTGTTTAGCGCCACCGCAAAATGTCTAGTTAATTTCGCGAGCGGCGCAAACATCGCCGCGCCCGGGCGCTAGTTGCTTTGCGCCCCATTAGCGCCCTCTTAAGGCGCTAACAGGAGGCGCAGTCAACTGAATTTTTCCCCCAATATCTTTTAATATGATAAAACTTTTGAAACGTGTCTACATGCCAAAGGAAATGAGTGCTTTTGAAGGGCCTTCACAAACCAGCGCAATCGGCAGAATTTTAACCTGAGGGCAGGCACTGTTTTGTGGACGGGGCCTGATCTAGGCAAATTGAATCTTAAACCAGCGTAAAAGATCGCAGAAAACACAAATGCAACTGGTATTGGGCGTAATTTACTTAAGTTTAAATTTCCCCAATCTTTGGCACTGGTTCGGCAGATTCCGCCGGTATTACTGGCGTAAACGAGTGGAAACTCTACCCCAATCTAAAATAAAACTGTTGTGCCAGAGATAGATAGATTTGATATAAACACACATACACACGTATAAAAAGAAAAACTAAAGCAAGAAGTCAAACTTTCTTACATGGCTTCATATACAGTACTGGATTGTTCTTGAACTGCAATAAGATACACAATACTTACACACCTGTATGTGTGATAACAGTGGCAGTAACATAGATTGAACACCCAACAAGTTCACGAATGTCTGCAAAGCTAGTTTTCAAAGCTACACTCGTCAGCGAAGTTTCTCCATGCCCGTCTGTAATCTGAAAATTAAACAGTTTGGAGCAGTTTTGAAACCATTGATTTGCATTTACAATGATACCAGCTAATCTTCTATGGCATTGCTCATGGGAAAACATTTTAAGAACGATTTTTCTATTTCTCTCCTGTCTGTGTTACTTTCCATTTCCCTCTCTTGTTTTCTGTATATCTTCCACTCTGTCAGTGTCCCTTTCTTTTGCCTCTCTGTCTGACCATGTATTCTCAATTTCCCCATTGTGATCCTTTTTCCCCTATTTCTGATTACATTTCTTTTACTTTGTTGTTCAGGATTTCAATACCTTCGGTCGAACAGAATAAAGACAGCTACAATGTACTTTCTTGGAGTGGCTAACATCTCGTCCAGTGAACTCCTCAGGTCTGGGACTGCTATCAGCATCTTGACTCTACTGGACTGGAAACAATGGAGCAGGGACTTGGCTCAGATATTCTACTTGAGAAATGCAACAGTACAGTCTGGCCAATTACCTTCAGAAGGTAGGTTCATGATCTTATAATATGGCAAAATAGTCTTCTTCCTTCAGTGAATTATGTGCCTGAGGTCTGACGAAGGGCCTGCGTGTACAAGTGACATGGCCAGAACCAAGATCATGCATGAATACGAGGCTGGAAAATGGCATTGAGTTAATGAGTACAGTGTGTTAAGGCAACAATAGGCATCTGGAGGTAAGGATGTTGTAGCACAGTAACATAATTTGGGTGGACAGGAGTGAAATTTGGAGCACATTCTGGTTGTGCTCGGTCCCCAGCTCTTTTCCGTAGGATTTGTGGGCTGGCAAATAATGCACGCGCCCCAAGCGAGGGAAATAAGTCACACAACATACGTTCCATTATTTGACCTCTACCTTTTATGCTAATTACTTTGATTGCTGTCTATTGCCATCACTAATTAAAAGGCAGCAGGTGCCCTCTTCTTCAAGGGGCACAAACCATAAATTGCAAATTAAACAAATTTTAAAGGAAAATTAACAAATGAAGTTAAAATTTGGCATTTGGGCGTGATGAAGCACTCCAGTCCCTCCGATGCCCAAGTGTGCTGGTGGACACCACGTGCTCCATCTCCCGGGACACCCTGTGGGAACATAGCAATAACACCTTGCATCCAACATTACCAAGGGCCTCTGGGAAGATTTAAAATTTAAAAGGCTAGTTTTGGTGATCAATCGCAAAGCCCATGACTGAGAGCATTAAATAAAAAAACAATTTTTTGACGGGAGACTTCTTCCGGAAGGGTAGGAAGAGGCACGCAGTGCAGGAATCCAGGAGTGTGGCACTCTCAAACCGATATTCAACACTGAATACCAGTGAGGGTGACGACACCTCGAAGGAGTGCAGTCCCAAGCCTGGCACCATAAGACAAAGGACTTCACAGGGGGGGTACAGCAAAGTGTAGGAACGCGGTAGTAATTAGGGATTCGATAGTCAGGGAAGGACAGGCAGTTCTGTGACCGTTGACGTGTGACCCATGTGGTATGTTGCCTCCCTGCTGCTAGGGTGCGGGACATCATGGAGAAGATGCAGAACATTCTGCGGGGGAAAGGGAACAGCAAGAAGTCGTGGTCCATGTCCGAACCAATGACATAGGGAGGAACTAACTTGGCAGGGGGATGGGCACCAGCATATAGGAGTAGAAAAGAGGAATAAGGTGCATAAAAGAGTGAGTGTGTTGGATAGTACTAGAGAAGATAGTACTAGAGGCGGTAGTAGTACCATATTAGATAGGAGCAGACTAAGAAAGACTACGGAAAATTCCAAAATGGGTTTAGAATGCATGTACGTAAACGCACAAAGTGTGGTGAATAAGGTTGGTGAGCTACAGGCACAATTAGCTTTGTGGCAGTATGATGTGGCAATAACGGAAACGTGGCTTAAAAATGGTGAGGACTGGGCACTTAATATTCAATGGTATAAGGTGTTCAGAAAAGATAGGGAAGGAAAAAAGGGAGGTGGGGTGGCAGTGCTGATTAAGGAAAACATTGTAGTGTTGGAAAGGGAGGATGTTCTTGAGGGGACAAGGACAGAATCCATTTAGTTAAGAGTTGAGGAGCAAAAAGGGTATGAGCATGTTATTGGGGGTATTCTATAGGTCTCCAAATAGTGAGAGGGAGGTAGAGGGGGAAATGGCGGAGACCTGCAAGAGCTATAGCGTGGTGATATTGGGGGACTTTAATTACCCGAATGGCCTCCTTCAGTGTTGTACTATTGTATGATTCTATGAGTCATGAACCATGATCAGAGCCATGTCCCAGGTCACCCAGTAGCCAGCCAGTAACCTGACAGCCTACTCTGTGAAGCAAAGGCACCTGATGCTTTGCTTCTATGAAAAATTCATGTCGGAGAAGTGCTCCCTGAATACCTGCTGTGGGTGTGGCCTCCTGAGCAGTGCCCTCCTCCTCCCTTTTATCTCTGTTATCTTCCTTGCTGATTCCCCTCCTCTTCCCGCCACTAGACCACCCACGACTGCAGCCAAACTATTTAGAAGGCAGCCAAAACCATGCAACACCAGCAAGATCATCTTCTCAGCAGTCATAATTAATTTTCCACAGTCAGATAACTGGGCAAAAAAAATGCCCAGAAGTTAAGCAACAGCCTGAAATGACAAACCAGCAACTAATCTGTAAGTACTGCGAGAGCCCTTTAAATAGGGCTGCTAAAGGGTCCTTCCCGCCTGTTAGTGCGCAAGTTGTTGGGCGAGTTTATCACGTGGCGAGTCAGGCGCTGGCCATACCAATATCAAGAAAGGGTCCTCCAACAAGCGCAGGACACTAATTTGAAAAGTGTTTTCCATTGTTCCATCGTGTACCCTGCATGCCTACGGAGAAGCCCAATCCAATATGGCGGGCAGTGCAATTCCAGCTCATAATGAGAGCCCTCTTCCTGCCCGCCATATTGGACACTCATGCATCCATTTAGCACCGGAAAAATCGGCGCAGCACAATCAAATTTCTAGGCCCTGAATCCAAATCCTATAGTAGCTTACGGTTGTAAAAATTAAATACCTTTGCCATATAAAATGAACAGCTATTAACAAACCAAAATATGTATCCTTCACTATTAAAATGTTTCCTCATGAAGAAAGGGCTTTTACCTGCTGGTTAATTCTAAAGAACTCCACTACAACTTTAACTGAATTGGAACAAACCACAAATATTTTCTACTTCCTGAACATGTCAATATTTGGACATATCCTGGAGTTCTAATATTTTGGTAATCTTTGTGTTTTTTACTCACAGCTACTGATTGAAGTGATGCTGGGATGCTTATCTTTTCACCATCCTTCATTATTCCAAACAGAACAAATGCACGCCCGTAAACAGGTTTTCCATAAGTGAAACTAAAATGAAAAAACAGAGCTAAAACGTCACTGAAACAAACTCTCTAGAAAGCCTGTTCTCTGATAGAAGAATACCAACCTTGCGGTGATGGAAACATCCAATTTATTGTCATCAATGTAGAAAAAACGTTGTTCTGACTCTATGGTAACTTCAAAACTTGGTAGCACTAACAAAAACAAACCAAGTTAAAACAATATTTAAAATATTACAATTATTGCCACAGTCAAATCCAGACAGGTTTACAAGACTTTAAGAAATGAACTTATGGCACCTTATCATGTCCTCAGGATTTCCCAAAACGCTTTACAACCAATGGGTTACTTATTTTTTTTTAAGTCTAGTCACAAACAACATATCTTCTTCTTCTTAGGCAGTCCCTCGGAACCGAGGATGACTTGCTTAAAAATGAGTTCTCAGGTGACTGACGAGCCCAATGCGGGACCTACAGTCTCTGTCACAGGTGGGGCAGACGGTGGTTGAAGGGGCGGGTGGGTGGGGTGCTTGGGTTGACGTGCGCTCCTTGCACTGCCTGCGCTTGGCTTCCGCTTGCTCCCAGCGAAGAGACTCGAGGTGTTCGGCGCCTTCCCGGGTGCTTCTCCTCCACTTTGTGCGGTCTTGGGCCAGGGATTCATATGACTGTTATGTTGTTACATGCTGAAACATAGCAGCCAATTTGCACACAGCAAGGTCCCATAAACAGCAAAGGAGTGAACGGCCAGATAATGTTTTTGATGGTGTTAGTTGAGACAGGAATGTTGGCCAGGCAACCAAGAAAATTCCTCTGCATTTGTTTGGCTAGTTCTATAGAATCTTTCCCATCAATCCAAGCACGCAGACCTTGGTTTAACATCACATCTGATAGACAGCACCTCTGACAATACAGCACTACATCAGTACTGCCCCGAAGAGTTTGCCTAGATTATTGGGTAGAGTTCCCACATTGCGCACAATCTGGAAATTGCACGCAAAATGCGCTTGAAATTGCATTGGTTAGCTCACAGTTCAAATTTACATCAAAATTAATTTGCATAATCACAAAGGTAAAATCATCCATGAATCAGCACAGTCGAGCAGCATAATAGAGTGTAATAGTTCATTTTTTTTCTTTCCATTAAAAAGTATTCTTTGATGTATTTAAGAGTGGTAACCTGGTGCAGTTTTAATACAGCTGAAAATCAGCAAAATTAAACGTTTTTAATAAGCCTGTGAGTAACCCGATTTTAAATCACTGAAATTATTTTTTTTTAACTATACTGAACCATTTAATAGTTTCATTGGTGTACACTAATCAGTTTCTTAGTAAAAATTAATATTTTTTGACATGAAAAAACTTTTGAAACATGCCTGTGTGCCTAACAAGATGAGCGTAAGTTGAAGAGTCTTCCTGAACTAGCACAATCGGTGCAATCTCACAATGTCGACTGGGGGCACAGCCAGTCTCATGGGCGGGGCCTGATCCAATCAAATCAACTCTTGAGCCAGTGCAAAAGATCGCGGAAAACACAAACGCAAGTGGTTTTGGGTGTAACTCACGTATGCATATAATTCCCTGATCTTTTGTGCTGGATAGCGCTGGAATCTGGACGCAAAACTAGCGGAAACTCTACTCTTAGATGTTTAAGTCCATAATGGAACTAGAATCCGCAACCTTCTGAGGTCAGAGTGCAACCATTGAGCCAAGCTGAAACCATGTAGCGTTAATGTGCAGCATTATATCAGACAGGCTAAAAGGAAGTAAGAAATACATATTGGGGTGGAAATTGCAGTCGGAGGCTTGCCATGGGCGCGATTGCCTCCGAACTGCAAGAAAAGTGCGCACCTACCTGGTGCCTCTGGACCTTCGAACACCTGTGTAAAGGCCCGCGTATCCCAGGGGCGCACGCTGTTCGCAAGCGTCGCTGGGTTCACGTGGGCCGGCCCAACCAATCACAAAGGGGGAATCCTATTATGCTTATAGGGATTCCATTTATGTACAGAATCCCCATCCGCATAATAGGAATCCCCTAAAAAAGTTTCCCAGCACTTAAATAAAAATAAATCATCACATGTTCAAAATTAATTAAAATACAATTGAATTAAACATTTAAAACAAAAATGTAATCTTTTGAAAAATAAATTTAAACATTTTTAAAGGGGCCAAAAATAACCTAAACTAATTTTAACATTTTTTGAATGTTTAAATCATTTTTTTAAATGTATTTTAATATTTATTTAAACCCTTACGCTGATAAAAGAAGGCCTTACCAGGCGTAAGAGTTTGTGGGCATTCACTGGGCAGTAGCCCAACCCTGTGCCAGCGAAAGTGAATTCCCAGCGGATGGGTTATATGATCTGTCAAGCAGAATCTTGAGAGATCGCAAGTTCCAGATTTTCACGCATGCACATCACTTGCAGATACCCAGAACTTGCGGGGCACTTAGGACCGCGTACGCACATCGACCCCCCGGAAAATCCAGGCCAACAACAGCACTTTCAATAAGAGTCCACGAAAGCCGTCTCTGCAGCAGCTTAAGAACATAAAACTATTACAGTACAAAGGTTTCCTGGATGACTCAGCAGGTTTATCTCGTCAGCAGTTGAGACATAGGCCTCGGTTTTAACTGCCTCCGCCCGGCAGAAACCGGGCGTGTTGGGGCAGTTAAAATAAGGCCAGTCACTTACCCACTCTGATCCCGCTGCTTTCCCGCCATGTCCCGATCTTGAAGCATTAGACTGGGACACCACAGAAAGGCAGCAGGGTCCTTCTTTAAATATGTAGAATGGATGTGATGCTGTCAGAGACCCGAGCGGGAGAGCTGTGTCGACTACCCCGTCAGGCCATACCCGCTGTGAGCTGGATTGTGGGACAGTAGAGGCCCAGACAGGTAAGTGTGAACATTTTTATATTAGGCTTCCTTATGGGCCAGGAAGCAGAGAAAACTTTGATGAGAAATTGGTAAAACAAAGAAAATTACTTGTGGAAGGGGGAGGAAACATTGATCATGAAAAAAACATTTACCCCATAAAGACAACTTGTTTCACACACTATGTACAATCCATCCTATGATGGATCTACGCATCGAGGATGTTAAACTCTCGAGGTAAATTTTGCTGTAAATATTGATCCACCACAAATAGAATCCCCCACCAGGGCTAAAAGGATTAAATTATGAGGTCAGGTTGTGCAGACTAGGCTTGTAGTCCCTTGAGTACAGAAGATTAAACGATTATTTAATTGAGGTATTTAAGATGATTAAAGGAGCTGATAGGGTAGATAGAGAGAAATGATTTCTCCTAGTGGGAGAGTCCAGAACAAAGAGGCCTTAAAATTAGAGCTAGGCCGTTCAGGGGTGATGTCAGAAAGTACCTCTTCACACAAAGGGTAGTGGAAATCTGGAACCCACTCCCTCAAAATGTTGAGGCAGGGGGCGCCACTCAATATCCAGTCCGGGGCGCTAACAGGGCGTTGCGCACTCGACTGACGTCACAATCTGCCGGCGCAGGAGACCGTGGCGGTAGTGTTTAGCGCCGCCGCAAAATGTCTAGTTAATTTTGCGAGCGGCATAAACATCGCCGCGCCCGGGCGCTAGTTGCTTTGTGCCCCAATTGGCGCCCTCTTAAGGCGCTAATGGGAGGCGCAATCAACTGAATTTTTCCCCCTTTCTGTTTAATTTACATTTTAATGAAACCAGTTAGGGCAGAGAAATAGTAGATTGTTTTCCTCACCATATTCCTTGACTTCAAATTCAGTTGTGTAATTTACAAGGTTGCTCTCTTTGTAACTTGCAACAATCTTCCACAGTCCAATGCTGGAAAATATATCAGTTAAGTAATTTAATTTAAAACCATTGCTTTATATATTATAATATGTCAACTCTATGAATAATTACTATTTATAAATCTATTTTTAATCAAAAGATAGTTCCCATGAAGCTCTAGATAAAATGAACTGTCTTCGGGTTTTGTTTAAATCTTAAGATAATACCAAACAATAAAATCCCAAATCAACAATATGATTTGAATTATTAAAAGAATTATAGCAGACAAAGGGACAATTGTTGGGGGTGTATCATCTTCCTTTCATACCTTAATTACTGTGAGATTCTAAATGATACACATTGTTTGGTCCACATTACGTCAGTAACACAGATTGAGATAATTAATTGGCCATGATTTTAACTCCGGGTGGCTACCTGAATTGGAAACTCACCCGCTGCTGCAGAAATCAGGCACAAGCTATTTTAACTCCCGGGCTTCATTAACAGGCCACCGGTCCACTTCCCACCCACACCAACTGGCCTGTGGAAAACCACCTTCCAATATAAATGAGGTAGTGAGAGATTGGGCTCGAATTTCCAAGCCCCGTGGAGGCGGGTTTGGAGGCAGGAGTGGTGTGAAAATTGCAGAATCGGGGGGCAGGAACCCATCCCGCCCCCAACCCACCTCCGTGCCAATGTCCCAGGAGGCGGGTACCCGACCTGTGCTGGGTGCCGCCTCCCCAAGGCGGTAAAGGGATTAGTGCCAATTAACTGCCTGTTAACAGGTAGTTAACAGGCAGTTTTTAGCCTAATCCCTATTTTAAAGCTTGAAGTGTAGGCTTCCCGACGGCTCCGAACCACGCCAAGTTAGTGAGGCGGGCCGTGGGTCTGAAGGGGTTGGAGGGGTCGAGATGTCCGTTGTGCAGGTGAGTGATGGATGCATGTGTGCAGAGGTAAGTGTGTAAGGGAAGTGTAAAGTGTTTTAATAAGTTTTGCTTACCTTTACTTTCTCCTGCAGGCTTCCTTCCCTCAGGTCTCGGGAGTCCCTCAGCTCACCGGCACAGAAAGCAGAATGGCCGCTGAACTGTCAAAAGCTGCAGCCTCTGCTTTCTGGTCTGGAGAGATCTCTAACTGAGTCTGAGTAGAAGGACTCAAGTTAGAAGACAGATTGTCAGTGGTTGACAGCTTCACAGAGCTGTCAAATGCTGATTTTTCATCTGTCAAAAGCTCTTGACAGATGAAATGTCAATCACTGACGTCACCAGTAACCAGGTGTCCCTTAATTGGCCTGCTGAGCCTGCTGGGCGGGCTTAACAAGGTCAATCAAGGGAAAATAGCGTGGGTTGGCCACAAGTCGATGGAGGCGGGACTACAACCCAAAAAGTGGGAGTCCCGCCTCCATCACGTCCCCATTGATAAAATCCAGCCCATTGGGTTCAGGGGGAGTTTTGGGGAGGCCTTGTATTCAGGAAGCCAGGGGGAGGGCGTGGGGGGGGGGTCCGGGGCACGTAGGGACCAAAGGAACACTCTTTCTCCTTGTAGAGCCTCAATGGTAATGAAAACACTTACCTTTCTCAATCTCTTTGGAGACTCATCACCTTCTGCCCTGGGGTGGCCGAGCGGGAAAGCCACAGCAGCTTCCCCCGCTCAGGCCTGAGTTAAAACTGCAGACAGGCCCCCCAAAGACATCACTGGGAACCAACATGCATATGTAAAGAAGAACCCGGCCGGCTTTGTGTGGTTGTCCTCAAGCCTGCTCAGGAGAGCAGGTTAAAATTGCAAATGGCAGGATTCTGGCATCTCCAGGGCGGGTAAGTAATTTGGAGGGTTTTAGCTGCCTACCGGCCTGGGTTTGACCAAGTGGGTAGGGTTAAAATTGCTCCAATATCAAAGACAATGAAATGAAGCTCAACTGGCTTATCAATTTACCTCAACATACCCTTGACACACATTGTAACTTGAGGTATACTATAATTTTTAAAAGTGGAAGTTTGGGATCCAAATATATATTCAGTTTTCCCAAAGTTTCATAATGATTAAGCAGCAAATATGATTCACATGACTTGAATTAGCAACACTGTCCTGTACCATATATAACTGCAATGGTATCAAGGCATTAAAAGTGTATATGAAAAGAAACAGCATAATTTCTGTCTATTATACATTTGCCATAAAACAGAAATGTGACAAGAAACAATTATTAGCAAGCCATTAAATTTCACAATCATTATAACATTATCCAGGTTATCTTGCTTACAGCATAACAGACTGCACTAATTTAATTCCAGAATAAGCAAATACTGTAAAGTCCAATTGAGGCCCAACCAGTTAAATCCATTCATAACCTGTCTCTGAACACATTTTCTGTCTTCATGATGACAGGAAAATACAAATTTAAATGCTATTTCAAGATAGTTTGTGCAATTGTGAACTCATCCTTTCCACTACTATTGTACCCTTTATGCTATATATTTCAAAGTGATGTTGCACCAAATCCAAAAAGGAGTCTGAGAACACTTTAAATCTCTCGCAGCCCATCAAGCATTGAGTTATGATGCACATAACATGCAGTACCACCTAGGCGTGGCTTTGCATGACTTGGAAATGCTCAGAACTGTTATCTTGTTCTAGTTGACACTAGGGGCAGTGTGGCTACAGCAAAATCAGTCGGGGAAACACAGCATGAGGCTGCAATAAAGTATGCATGGATGCATATACCATTCATATGGATGCAAAGAACTTCAAAAGACCTCCTCTGCTTGATATCAATGTGCGATTCTAGGAAAACCAACTAAACTTTCTGCCGAACTTTCATGAAATTGTACTCTGAAACCTTTAAGATTAGTATAAAGGTATTGCAATCCAAAATTAAGAAATACAACCAATGATGCACTGCAGATTTCTATTTCTGAACCAGGAGTGAGATTGTCCAATGAGTTAATCAAATTGTTTTTGTTATAAATCTCATCATCAAGAAACTACTTATGAAATAACGCTGGACGGCCAGCTGGTGGCGCCGTCCAAGGAGTATAAATACGCGGGCGTGGGCCCAGCTTTCCAGGGACATTTTGTAAGACAAGGAACTAGTGAAGTACAACTAGCCCTCCATGTTCTGAATCAAGTTGATTAAAGCCTTGCTTTATACTCAAACCAAGTGCGTAGTGAGTTTTATTACGTCAGTTTTGTACTGTAGAATCAATTACACACAAATTTCACGTTAAAAACCAGATGCATTTTGAGAAAAAGGCATCTTTCATCACACCAATCTTCAGGAAAACTGAACCCAAGTACCCAAGGTCAAAAAACAATGGAAGTAAAATTCCCACCATTGCTAACTTTTTCAAGAAAGTAGGCACGAGTAAATCATAAAGGAATACCATTTACTCACATCTACATTTTTATTAAAATTAACTAAGACAAGAATTTCATTCCCAATATGAAAACCTACTGCATCATTTAATGCCTTTTGCATTCGCCACTGTTGTGAAAAAGTTCTGAACTACGAACTGCTAAGTCAATGAACAATGAAGGAAATCTTTCGACAATATGCTTCGGCACTAAGTTCCAATTGTACTACATTGTTTCTTTTGTGTCAATTATTTGTACTTACTTCACAACCTCGGGTACTTTAAAGGTGTTCCCTGTAATGCCGGTAGCATCTTTGGCATAGACTTCAGTCCTATCCACAACAATATCTTGTGGATTCTGAAAGAAAAATTCATTGTGAAAAAGAAGAAAGAATTGCATTTATATAGCGCCTTTCACGACTACCGGATGTCCCAAAGCGCTTTACAACCAATGAGTCAGTTTTAAAGTTTAGTCACTCTTGCAATGTAGGAAACGCAGCAGCCAATTTGCCAAGCTCCCACAAACAGTAAGGTGATAATGACCCGAGAGAATTTTGTGTTGCTCAAGATTAGATTGATGGATGAGGGAAAGGGGGTTGAAGGAATATGGGAACAGGATGGGTAAATGTTAATAGAACTATCTGCTCGTGCAAAGTGTAAATGCCAACAAGTACTAATTGGGACAAATGGCCTATTTTTGTGTTGTAACTTCTATGTATACCTGGGTTGGAAGTCACGTAATAACAGGGCAGTATTCCAGGGAGAAAGCATACCTGTCTTGTGCTTCGCCACTTCCATGACTCCCGTCCAGGAGGAGTGACGACTTGGACAAGATTGAATAGGGGAATAATTGAGTATCGCCAGTTTTGGGGCGTTAATATCGGTCAGGAGCAAAGTTTAGCACCTGGCGCTAATTATCACTTCCCAACTGCAAAATTAGCCTCTATCGCCCTTGGAGGTGATTTGAGCGCAAAATCAGGCACTGCACACCTCTCTTAAGATGCAAACGTCGGGGAGTGAGGCGCTATCTCAGAACGCTACCGAAGCTCAGGCGATGTCCGTTACCATGGAAGCCAGACAGACTGGCGCCATCCAATTCTTAAAGAGAAGGGGCCATCTTGCTGGCCAGCCACACACTGCTCATTGCAGCCTTGAATCTCGGCCTGGAGTGACCTCAAAAGCAATTGTGTGGGAAGCACTATTGGATAGGCCCAGGGAAAGAGCTCGGCGCTTAGGAACCTCAAAAGTGGTGCTGAGGGCTGAAACTCCTAAGGACAGCGTTAAATCTCTCCAGACATCTCTCTCCCTCTCAACTTGCTTGTACCAAAATTTTGCCGACAAGATAAGGCAGGAAGCGCCCACCTTTAAATAACGCTGCCCCAGCCTCTTCACGACTTGAAAATGTTCCTCTCTACCTGTCGTTCCTAGCGGCAGGCGCTAAGGCAGGGGGCGCAACTCAATATTCGGTCCGGGGTGCTACCGGGACGTTGCACGCTCGACTGACATCACAATCTGTGGGCACAGGAGATTGTGGTGGTAGTGTTTAGCGCCGCCGCAAAACGACTGGTCAATTTCACGAGCGGCGCTAAAATCGCAGCGATCGAGCGTTAATTTCCTAGCGCCCCGTTAATGCCGCAGGGGTTTGCAAGTGCCCCTGGGATCACGTGCGCCAGGCGAACCAATCAAAGAAGGAAATCCCCCTTCATACTTTTGACAGGTCTGCAACGCCGGACCTGGACAGAAACTTCATCCCACATCCCTCCAGCAAAGCCACCAGGACGGCGTTGCACGGAAGGTTACCACTGCGCCGCCTTTCTCCATGCCCCCCAGAACAATTTCTCTCGGTTAGCTTTGCGGCTATTTCCAGGAGCCGTTAACTGCAGTTGGCAGTAACACCGGCAACTTTGCTGGCAACTTTGCTGGCGAACATGAATTTTCCCCCCCAAGGTATGTAGAGCAGAAAAACTGGCAGAGGGTTTATTTAAGCTTTTGTGATTGAAATTTATAACTACAGATCCTTCATCACTTGCTTCTGGTTCTTTTTATTCTAATTTTCTCTGCTCTCTCCTGAAGACCTTGACTCACGCTAGGGTCCCATTCCACAAGCACCCTCTGGTAGCTCACACAAGTGGTCATTCTTCCTGTGTCAGCATAGATAGTGAACATTGCCAGACCACTCACCATGGTGGCTTAATATTGTTCTTACACAATTAATTGGCCCAGAAATTCGGGTCTCCACGGGTGAGTACGCACGGGGTACTCACCCGTAAGCCCAATGGAAGTGCCGGTTTCCTGCATGCACTGCGCATGCGCGGGAAACCGGCACTTCCGTTCCCCTGAACGAAGGGGTTCAGAGGTCGAATGCGTGCGCAGGAGAGGCTGCGCGTGCGCATCGAACTTAGGTTTTTTTTGAGGTTTTCCCGGGAGGGTAAGTCTGCAGGAGTTACACATTTAAAAAGCAGGCGTAAGGCCTGCTTTTAACAAGGTAAGTGGTGAATTAATTAAAATTAAAACATTTTTTCCACAGGTTTATTATTTTTAAATACTTTAAAGAAAGGTAAGTTTATTTTTAGCCCCGTTAGAAAATAAAATTATTTTCTTCAAAAATTTAAATTATTGTTTAAAATAGTTATTTCATGTAATTTATAGTTTATTTAAAAAATGTGATTTAAAAAAAAAAGATATTTGAAGATTTAATAATGTTATGGGGCCCGTAGTATTTCTAAGTTTTGACAGGTCTTCCTGTCAGACTTATGAATGGAGCATTCCCTGCTCCGATTGGCTCCCCATGGCCCACGTGATCCCAGGGGACGCTTGGAACTAACTGCGCCCCTGGGATATGCAAGCATTGTGCGCCGGCAGTTGGAGGAGGCCCAGGATCGGAATCGCATGCTCAACGGCCGGCGCGCTAGGTAAGTGCAGGTCGGGGGCTTGCACCCGCGGGAAGCCCCCGACCCGAATTTCTGGGCCAATATCCATACTCATGAATAAATAGCAGGGATCATTGGACAACAATCCTCTCCTCCAGCCCAACAACCCTCTGACATCTCTATGCTCCTCCAATTCTGGCCTCTTGCACATCCTCCATTTTAGTTGCTCCACCATTGGCGGTTGTGCCTTCAACTGATAAGTTGCGGAATTCCCTCCCTAAACCTCTCCGTCTCTCTATCTCTCTCGTCTTCTTTAAGACGCTCCTTAAAACCTACCTCGTCGCCTGTCCTAATATCACCTTTATCTGGTTCGGTGTCATGTTTTATTTGATTACGCTCCTGTGAAGCGCTTTGGGACGTTTTACTAAGTTAAAGGCGCTGTATAGAAACATAGAAACATAGAAGGTAGGAGCAGGAGTAGGCCATTCGGCCCCTCGAGCCTGCTCTGCCATTCAATGAGATCATGGCTGATCAACGCAAGGTGATGTTGGTGCTGCTGTGATCCTGGTTGAGATCAGATAATTCAGCACTGTACAGGGATTGAAACAGGCACCTTCGAACCTGTACGTTCCAGTTCCATTCTGGATGGTAACTTTACAAACTGAGCCACCGAGGGTGCTCCAAATTTCAATGCATTATGAATGTGTCAAAAAGATCTTACTTTGTTTGTAAGATATAAATGTGTACATTACCATAAATTCAACAATTGCATTTCTTTTGATTGGCATCAGCTCATTGCTTACGGTGAGCAAGCGGTAAAGCACTGAAGAAAGAAGAAGGGAACAATGATTAATCTACACTATATGCTTTCACCATAAACTTACATACATTTTTACTCATCTATATATATAAATAAAAATAAAGCAGTTGGTTTGTCTGTCTGTCTGTCTGTCTGTCCGCTATACACTCAAAAGTTATAGAGCATATCTACACATATGTTATATCAAAAGAAAGGTTATGATCAGGGGAGTGTCATAGGCATATTTACTTTTTGGCCAGACAAAAATTATTCGGACAGTATACAAAAAATGTTCAAAAATCCGCTCATTAGCAGTTGTTTTTCCCCTGCTTTTCCTCAACAGCGACCGGGGCAGCTGCGTCGGTCCGCCGGAGCACGAGGTGAGTTGGGGTCACTCGGGCCGGGCCTCACAACCGCTCGGCCCGAGACACAGAGCGGGGGAGCGGCAGCGGGCGGCCGTCAACCGCACAGCCCGAGACACAGAGCGGGGCAGCGGCAGCGGGCGGCCGTCAACCACGCGGCCCGACACACAGAGCGGAGGAGCGGCAGCGGCCAGCCGTCAACCGCGTGGCCCTCTAAACTGCCCTGGCAATGCCGGGCCCCCCCAGCTAGTGTATTATAAAACACTAGACATTACAAACCAGACACATTTACACAATAAATCATTTTACATATATAGCCATGTGTGAGGCCTGCCATTGATATTGTCAAAAAACAACAGAAAATGCTGGAAAAACTCAGCAGGCCAAGCAACATCCGTGGAGAGAAAATAGAGTCAACGTTTTGGGTCAAACCCTTTGTCAAGACTGGAAAAGCACAGGAAATGAAATAGATTAAGAGGCCAGGCTGGGAGAGAACAAAAGAGAAGTGAAGAGACATTAAGAGGTATTCAAAACGAGACGAGATGGTGATAGGACTAGTGGAGACAAAAGACTGCTCTAGATTAGGTGTTAAATGCGCTGGCAGAATGGGAGACAGCTGCCAGGTGGGAGAGAGAAAAAAAGGGGGGGAGGGCCAAAACAAAGGTGTGGATAAAAAATAAGTAAAAATGTAATGGGGGCCGAGGTTATGATCTGAAATTGTTGAACTCGATATTGAGTCCGGAAGGCTGTAAAGTGCCTAATCGGAAGATGAGGTGCTGTTCCTCGAGCTTACGCTGAGCTTCCGTGGAACAATGCAAGAGCCCGAGTACAGTGAGGTCTGAGTGGGAATGGGGCGGTGAATTGGAATGACAGGCGACCGGAAGCTCGGGGGTCACCCTTACGGACTGAACGGAGGTGTTCCGCAAAGTGGTCACCCAATCTGCGTTTGGTCTCCCCAATTTATATTGTCAGTTGGCTGAAGGAAAAACAAATCATTGAAAATATATATGATGGAAACTTGGCGGTGCAGTGGCTTAGATACTAGTCTCTGAGACCTGGGTTCATATTCAGTCCAGAGTGATAGGGGGAAAGTTCCTGCAAGATGTATGGTTGCTAAGCAACATGAGTTGGGGTAGCCTCAAACTAGTTGATAACCCACCTGGGCCCTTGCACTATCCGCAGCCATCTGTCAGAACCTGATTTCTGCTGCAATCTTCAAAATTCAAAAAAAATGCCTGGATGTCCCCTCTCCCTATCGCCTCTGTACTGTGCTTCCTCTGTGAAGCCCATAGCATACAGGAACGCAGGCAAAATATATAAATAAATGAGCGATCCTCACAAAATCGAACAAGATGTCCTTGGGATGCAAGAATCGTTCATATCCTACAAGACCCAGCAGCATTGGGAAAATCACTTAGATTCTTCACAGGACTTGATATTACAAACATTTTCCTCACACATAGTGGATTTTAAGTCTGTGTACGTGCACACACGCACACGTGCTTATCAAGGTGAGCAAATACTGTTCCTAATTTGGCACAATTTCACAGTCTGACTCAGGGAGGCTAATGGAAAAAATACCACACCGGTGCAGTAGAGACTGAGGTTGGGCTGAGATATGCTGTTGGGGTAGTATAGAGGATCTGGCTGTACTATACATGACTTGGGAGTGTTAAATGCAGAAACTGTGGGGGGGGGATCTCCCTCCCCCCACCCCGCGATGCTCGAGTTCGGCCCGCTGTTCTCTCCCTCCCCCCCCCCAAATGCTGGCCCCCGATGTTCTCTACCCCCCTCCCAATGTTGGCCCCCAATGTTCTCTCCACAACCCCCCCCAATGCTGGCCCTGATGTTCTCTCCACCCCCCTCCCAATGCTGACCCTGATGTTCTCTCCGCTCCCCCTCCCAATGCTGGCCCCCGATGTTCTCTCCCCCCTCCAATGCTGGCCCCCGATGTTCTCTCCGCCCCCCCCCCAATGCTGGCCCCCGATGTTCTCTCCCCCCTCCAATGCTGGCCCCCGATGTTCTCTCCCCCTCCCCCCCACCATGCTGGCCCCCGATGTTCTCTCCCCCCCGCAACGCTGGTCCCCGATGTTCGCTCCCCCTCCCCCCCTCCCAATGCTGGCCCCCGATGTTCTCTCCCCCCCTCCCAATGCTGGCCCCCGATGTTCTCTCCCCCCCTCCCAATGCTGGCCCCCGATGTTCTCTCCACACCCCCCCCCCGCCAATGCTGGCCTTGATGTTCTCTCCCCCCCCTCCCAATGCTGGCCCTGATGTTCTCTCACCCCCCCCCCCAATGCTGGCCCCCGATGTTCTCTCCCCCCTCCCAATGCTGGCCCCTGATGTTCTCTCCCCTCCCCCCCAATGCTGGCCCCTGATGTTCTCTCCCCTCCCCCCCAATGCTGGCCCCTGATATTCTCTCCCCACTTCCCAATGCTGGCCCCTGATGTTCTCCCCCTCTCCCCCACCGCCCAGCTCCCCAACGAAGCTCAGGTTCGGTCCCCAATGTTCTCTCCCTCGCGATTCTCCGACCCAATGCCTCCTTCGCTCCCATCCATCCTCCTCCAGCCTCCGACTGCTCCCAGTCCTCAGCCGATCCCTCTCTCACTCCTCTCTGCAGCCCAGTGCCGCGGGCCTACCCGCCCGCAGCCAGCCAGCCTGCCTCTCCATCTGGCTATCTGCGGGTGGGAAACAAAGGCTTGAACTGCAAATCAGGCCCTGCCACTAAATTCGGCAGGGCATCCCGGAACCCCACTCTCCCAAACGCTTCCTAGCCCCGCTGCTCCCTGTGATGAAATATTCCATTCATCACTGCCTGTGACTGTGGTCGGTTTCAGTGTCATTTCCCTTCCCCCAGTCCTCATTGTATTGTTTATTGGAATGTGCTGGAATGTGCTGTGTGTGTAGGGCTCCGCCCATACCTGGCCCCTTTTGTAAGCGAGCTCAGTCTGGCCTCAGTCTCCAGAAGGAAGATATCTCTCTCTCTTACGTGTTACGTTCTAAGTTAATAAAAGCCTTGTTTTGTTTCGCTAACATCGAGTCTCGGAATTATTGAGGCACATCAATTTTATTAACTTATTTTTCAACACTATGGATCAACTCCTGAAACCCGAACGTTTGGATTTGGATCAACATGCTCCGGACGTATCAGCACGCTTCGGACACTGGTTTGAGTGTATGGAATTCTTCCTGGACAATTCCGCAGCCGTCAAAGACGCTACGGACGCTGCGAGGATGAGACTCGGAATTCTGCGGAATTGGGTAAGCCACCGGGTTCACCCCCTCATCCAAGACGCCGATACGTACCTGGCCGCCTGCGACATCTTAAAGGCGCATTACCAGCAGCCTACGAATGAGGTGTATGCTAGGCATCTGCTCGCTACTCGCGCACAGCGACCTGGGGAATCGGTGGAGGAGTTCCTAAGCACCCTGAAAATGCTTGGCAAAGACTGCAAGTGCCGAGATGTAAAAGCCGCAGTGTACACTGACGAGCTTGTTCACGATGCCTTCATCACAGGCCTCAGCTCCACTTACATCCGGCAAAGACTGCTGGAAAAAACGGGGTTGGACCTGAAACAGGCTGCGGACACCGCGCGATCCCTGGATGTGGCCCAGAGAAACTCGGACGCCTACTCTTCAGCCCGCGCCGTCCACGCCGCCACGTGTGCACCGAGGGCGCCGCCATCTTGGAAGGCATCTTCCCCGCCCGGCAGCCCGACACCGGCGGGGCCCCGCTCTCCCCCCAGAAGCCCTACGACAGCCGCGACGCGTCAGGGACCCAACTGCTACTTCTGCGGGCAGCCAAAACACACCAGAAACCTGTGCCCGGCGAAAGGCACCACCTGCTTTAAGTGCGGTAAGAAGGGGCACTTCGGGAAGGTGTGCAGAGGGAACCCCGCCGGAAAACCCGCCACCGCCGCGTGTGCGCCGTGGGAGCGGCCATCTTGGACGCCATCTTGCCCGACCTCGTGGGGTCCGCCATCTTATGAGCAGACAGCGTGGACGCCATCTTGTATCGATCAGGGCCCCACAGTGGCATCGGTCACAGTGGACCAGACCAGGCCGCACCCGCTATCCAAATCAATGGTGGACATCGAGGTAAACGGGTGCCGGGTTAAATGTTTAATTGACAGTGGAAGCACGGAGAGTTTTATCCACCCTGAACTGGCACAGCAACTCTCCCTAAAGGTGGTCCCTGCTCAGGGTACCATCTCTATGGCTGATAAAACCCAGACATCGACCATTCTGGGTTACTGCACGGTACAATTGGGCGTTAACGGAACTGTATACGATCATTTTAAAGTATTAATCATGAAGAACCTATGTGCGAGCGTGATCTTGGGCCTGGATTTCCAGTGCAACCACCAAAGCATCACGCTCAAGTACGGTGGGTCCCAGCCGCCCCTCACAGTGTGCGGTCTGGCTACCCTGAAGGTAAAGCCGCCTTCGCTATTCGCGAACCTTACCCCTAACTGCCGGCCAATAGCGACCAAAAGCAGGAGGTACAGCTGGGAGGACAGGCGGTTTATCGTGACCGAGGTAGACAGGCTCCTGAAAGAGCGCATTATTGAACGCAGCAACAGCCCGTGGCGCGCCCAAGTGGTAGTGGTAAGGGGTAGCGAGAAGAAACGGATGGTGATCGACTATAGTCAAACGATCAACAGGTACACCCAACTAGACGCCTACCCGCTACCCCACATATCAGAAATGGTGAACCAAATCGCCCAATACCGGGTGTTCTCCACCATCGACCTCAAGTCAGCGTACCACCAGCTCCCTATCAGACCAGAGGACCGCCCGTACACCGCCTTCGAGGCGAACGGACGCCTCTACCAATTCCTCAGAGCCCCCTTTGGGGTGACGAATGGGGTCTCGGTTTTTCAGAGGGAGATGGACCGCATGGTCGATGACCACCACTTGCAGGCAACCTTCCCCTACCTCGACAACGTCACCATCTGCGGCCACAATCAGCAGGATCACGACTCGAACCTCGAGAGGTTCCTGGAAACCGCACAAAAACTCAACCTCACCTACAACGAGGACAAGTGCGTTTTCAACACCACGCGCCTCTGCATACTAGGCAGCGTGGTGGAGAATGGGGAAATCGGACCAGACCCCAACCGATTGCGCCCCCTACGGGAGCTGCCCCTGCCCAACACTCCCAAAGCCCTGAAAAGGTGCCTGGGGTTATTTTCTTATTATTCCCAATGGGTCCCCAACTACTCCGACAAAGCCCGCCCCCTCTTGAAAGCATCCTCTTTTCCGCTCTCTGCTGAGGCCCACGCCGCCTTCAAAAGCATTAAGCAGGATATTGAGCGGGCCACGCTACAGGCAGTGGACGAGAACACTCCATTTCAAGTGGAAAGTGATGCGTCTGACTTCGCCTTGGCGGCCACCCTCAACCAGGCGGGGCGGCCCGTAGCTTTCTTCTCGAGGACCCTCCAAGGGCCCGAGATCAGACACTCCTCCGTGGAAAAGGAGGCCCAAGCCATCGTGGAGGCAGTGCGCCACTGGCGCCACTACCTAGCCGGCAAACGCTTCACCCTACTTACCGACCAGCGGTCGGTAGCGTTTATGTTCAATAATAAACAGAGGGGGAAGATTAAAAATGATAAGATTCTTAGGTGGTGGATCGAGCTCTCCACCTTCGAGTACGACATCATTTACCGGCCAGGGGCCCTTAACGAATCCCCTGACGCCCTCTCACGAGGGATGTGTGCCAGCGCCACCGGGGATCGGCTACAGACCCTCCACAACGACCTCTGCCACCCAGGGGTCACGCGGCTGTTCCACTTCATAAAGTCCCGTAACTTACCCTACTCGATTGAGGAAGTTCGGTCTCTGACCAGGAACTGCCGCACTTGCGCTGAGTGCAAGCCTCGGTTCTACCGCCCAGATAGAGCCCACTTAATCAAAGCTACACGGCCCTTTGAGCGGCTCAGCTTAGATTTCAAGGGCCCCCTCCCGTCCGTCGACCGCAATGTTTACTTCCTGAACATTGTGGACGAATACTCCCGGTTCCCATTCGCCTTCCCCTGCCCAGACATGACCAGCGCCACGGTCATTAAATGCCTCAACAGCCTGTTCTGCCTGTTCGGTATGCCGAGCTACATCCATACGGATAGGGAGGCGTCCTTCATGAGTGAAGAGCTACGCCAGTACATGCTGTCCAAGGGGATCGCCACGAGCCGTACCACCAGCTACAACCCCCGGGGTAACGGCCAAGTGGAGCGAGAGAACGGGACAGTATGGAAAGCAGTCACTCTAGCTCTAAGGACCAAGGGCCTCCCTATCTCCCGCTGGCAGGAAGTCCTCTCGGATGTGCGCCATTCGATACGGTCGCTATTGTGTATGGCCACTAATGCCATGCCTCATAAACGAATGTTTGCCTTTCCCCGGAAATCCACCTCAGGCGTATCCATGCCGTCATGGCTCTCCACCCCAGGTCCGGTACTCGTGCGAAGGCATGTGAGGGGCCACAAGACGGACCCTCTCGTGGAGCCAGTACACCTACTCCACGCCAACCCCCAATACGCATATGTCCGGCACGCCGACGGAAGGGAGGACACCGTGTCCATAAAAGACGTCGCCCCAGCCGGCATCGACAACAACCACGGCAATAGCAGCAACAACGATCACAGCAACTCTTACCCACCCACTACTCTTTCATCACCCCCGGAAGAACATCGACCAACGGCACCCCCACCAACTACCCCTTCAACAACCCTGGCGGCACCCCCGGCAGAGACCCAGGAGACTACTGGGGACACCCAGCCGACACCCGCGGCACCACAACAGCCACGTCGGTCGCAGAGGACTATCAAACCCCCGAACAGACTAAATCTATAGAAGGGGTGAATGTGATGAAATATTCCATTCATCACTGCCTGTGACTGTGGTCGGTTTCAGTGTCATTTCCCTTCCCCCAGTCCTCATTGTATTGTTTATTGGAATGTGCTGTGTGTGTAGGGCTCCGCCCATACCTGGCCCCTTTTGTAAGCTAGCTCAGTCTGGCCTCAGTCTCCAGAAGGAAGATACCTCTCTCTCTTACGTGTTACTTTCTAAGTTAATAAAAGCCTTGTTTTGTTTCGCTAACATCGAGTCTCGGAATTATTGAGGCACATCACTCCCAACCCGCCTCCCAACTAAAATTCCGGCCTGAATCCCTGAATTGGGAAGAGTTCCATTCTCCATTACCAACATCCTTCAACTTGATGACCTAAGGCCTCTTCACCAATTTTCCGCACCCCACCCATACAGCACTGTTATATGCCATAGTTACCAGTTTGAGTTGGTGTATAGATTGGTTTATCAGTCTGGATAAATATGTGTCCTGTTTGATATGAAATAAGGATGACTCTCTCCAAGGTAAATGCTGCCGATACTGCTTCCAACACCACATACTGGTTCAATCTGGTTTCTTTTCGAACTCTATCTGCAGGTATCTAGAAAGGAAACATAAAGCAAAATATAAAGCAAAGTAAGTGTAGTTATTATACGACCGGTCGCATTCCTCCCCTGCTTCCCCGTGGGCCATGGAAATTTCACAAGTCTTCACCGGTGAGCTGCCTGGTGATGCCCAGTAGGTGTCTGCAGCTCCCCGGTTTTCATGGTAATGAGGCCCAAAATCAGGTCGTCCTCAGGTCTTCCGTTCTAGCGCCGGAATCATTCCCTGTGCTGTGTTTCGACACCATGGTGTTCCCGTGACATTGCTGCTTTTGTCTTTCTTGGGATTGGGATTTGAGAGAGAGAGGGATACTGTCAAAATAAGCTTGGTGATTTGCTGCAGTGTAGGCAGGGCGCACTGCAGCCACAGCCCACGGGGGCAGGGGCGCTAATCAAGCAGAATGCTCTGACCGGGATGGTGTTGTGCTTAAGTGCAGCTGCAACCAATCAGGTGAGTGATGAGCATACCATCACGAATGTTCCCTCTAATTTTTCTTTGTGCGTGGTCCCTTTAAATTTACTGCGCAGTATCTTCCAGCAGCAACAGCTTGTGAGCAGTCTGCGCGGGACCTCCCGACTGTTGCATGGCCACTCGCCCGCGCACCTTAGGGGGAACATTGGCCCATCACACTCCTGACGTGAGCCTTGCAGGTGGTAGAGAAGTTTTGACGGCAATAGATTGGGAGAAGGGGAAGTGCAACGAGACCTGGGTGTCCTTGAACACCGGTCGCTGAAGGTAAGCATGCAGGTGCAGCAGGCAGTTAAGAAGGCAAATGGTATGTTGGCCTTCGTAGCAAGAGGGTTCGAGTACAGGAGCAAGGATGTCTTGCTGCAGTTGTACAGGGCCTTGGTGAGATCACACCTTGAGTATTGTGTGCAGTTTTGGTTGCCTTATCTGAGGAAGGATGTTCTTGCCATGGAGGGAGTGCAGCGAAGAGTCACCAGACTGATACCTGGGATGGCAGGAATGACGTATGAGGAGAGATTGGGTCGATTGGGCTTAGACTCGCTGGAGTTTAGAAGAATGAGAGGGGATCTCATTGAAACTTATAAAATTCTAACAGGACTGGACAGACTGGATGCTGGAAGGATGTTCCCGATGGTCAGGGAATCCAGAACCAAGGGTCACAGTCTAAGGATAAGGGGTAGGCCATTTAGGACAGAGATGAGGAGGAATTTCTTCACCCAGAGAGTGGTGAACCTGTGGAATTCTCTACCACAGAAGGCAGTAGAGGCCAATTCATTAAATATATTCAAGAAGGAGTTGGATATATTTCTTCAGGCTAAAGGGATCAAGGAATATGGGGAGAAGGCAGGGACAGGGTACTGAATTTGGATGATCAGCCATGATCTCATTGAATGGCGGAGCAGGCTCGAGGGGCCGAATGGCCTACTCCTGCTCCTATCTTCTATGTTTCTATGTTTGACTGTTTAGGAGGTGAGTCACTGAATGCAGAGTACTCAAGACTCTGCCCTTTTCCAGATATGATATAGTTAGTCCAGTTAAGGTTCTGGTCAATGGTGACGTCCATGATGTTGATGGTGGGCGATTCAGATATGGTGGTGCCATTGACGGTGCAGGGAGACAGCTGTTTTACTTCTCTTGCTGGAGGTGGTCATTACCTGCAGCTATGTGGCTGTAGGCGAAACCCTGCTATAAACTGGCATGGACTCCATCATTATCGAAGGAGTTGTGAATGGAGTTGAACACTCTAGAATTGTTAGCAAATAGCCCACTCCTGACCGTACAATACTTTTAAAAATATTAGTTCTTGGGATGTGTCCACCACTGGCAAGGCCATATCTATTGCCCATTTCTAGTTGGCATGGTACAGGAAACTCTCGATTTACCGGCACCTAAATAACCGGAAATCTCTATTAACCAGCAAAATGCAGGAGTAGGTTCAGGTAAGTTTTACTTCATATTAGTGGCCGTTCCTGGATCTGTGGCCCTGTAACCGGGGTTCCTGCAGCTGTTGCTATGCAACAGGGATGCCTGGATCTGTGGCCGGGGTTCCTGCAGCTGTTGCTATGCAACAGGGACGCCTGGATCTGTGGCCGTGTACGGGGCTCTCATACATTTTACTATACCTCTCTAATCCGGACTTTTTGATAAACCGGCACCACGCCGGTCCCGTCGATGCCGGCTAAAAAGAGTTTCCTGTAGTTCATAACTGGTGGACTTACTCGGCCATTTCAGAGGGCATTAAGAGTCAACCATGTAGCGTGGGACTAGAATTATGTTCGGGCCAGACCAGATAGGCGAAACAGGTTCCCTTCCCCGAGGACATTAGTGAATCAGTCAAATTTTTAGGACAATCCCGTATCTTTCATGGTCATTTATTACTGGTGTCAGACGCAAAACAACCAGATGGGTCCTCACTGGATCTTGAAACAAATCAGTGAAATCCTCGGCCACAGATCAGAACGTCAAGCATCTTGTGGAATGGTTCTGATTAGCAGCAGGATCCGAGTTCTGTGAGAAGGAGCAGGCTTATGATTGGCCTTTGATGGGAATCTCTGTAGCTGGAAGTCGTCCTATCTGGGATTTATCTGCTGTCGCCCAAGCCCAGTCAGTCAGTGTACAAGCAGCGGGGTCTATGCTGGTTTGATTCTGTCATGTAAGGAGTGAGAAAGTGTTTACAGGGATCTAAGTGCTTTGGCAAGACAGCTCAGGGAAGCATCTTTGTTATTCTGGCTTATCATGAAGGATAGAGAAGCTTGCAAATTTGTGTAAATAAACTGCTCGGCAATGACTACTGATTGGCAATGGCTACAAACAGTCTTGCTTGGCAGGAAGAAGAGCTAAAACTACGTCATCCTGTGATGGTTTTGCAACACAATTATGTGTTTCAACCTGACCTTACTCACCACACTGAATGGCCCAGATTTTTCTGAAGCGGGCCATCTTGCAGTATGCCCTGTTAGTTAGACTTTCTCAGCTCGAAAGTCTTTGCCCTGTAAGTTTCTGGAACTGTGAACTGAAAAAGGCACAGTGAGGACAATGGGGCATCTGGGACCTTGGTGAATGATGGGGCCAACAGTCTATATCCTTAAGCAATGAGAATTAAGGATTGAGAAAGAAACAAAGCAACAACTGAGAAGAAAATAGGGTCAATTAGAGTCAGATCAGGTGCAGAAAGAGAAATAAACAGGGAAAGATTGGACTGGGAGAGCGAGAAAAAATAGGCAGATAGGAAAAGTAAGAAAAAAATGTTAAAATGTAAAATTATCAATTTAAAAAATCTCTAACAACAATTTACTACCTCGAGGAACGAGACTCCACAGTTTAAATTGCTCATTTTCTGAGCTAGAGAGGTTGAGTTGCATTGCAGGAACATAAATCTCATAATTAAAAAGGTACGCACGTTGTTAAGTTCCAGCCCTAACTTCCTGCAGCAAGTTAAATTGGCAATTAATGTGTAAACGCAGCTATTTCACGAAACTCACGGGGAAGTTGAGGGCGAGCTGATGTTTTTGTAAGGTTAACGGTGGAGCAGCGCAAATCGTCCAGAAACTTGTGGAGATTCGCAAATCACGAGGTGTCTCATCCATGCCATAAGCTGCTGGACAATTTACACATGAATAACGGTGGGTGCCATTAAAACGCCGTTATTTTGGCAGCCAAATCTGGGCCATTGTTTGCTATTCTGAACAAAGACTGCTACTTTGGAGAGCTGTCGAATAACTGAGCTAGCTGTTTTAAGTGCTTAACTTTTCAGTCCAATTACCTTAATAGTCACAGAAGCTTGATAGTTGTTTTGTGATGACAAAATTGCATTGGTTTTAAATATTAAGCTGCTTTTGTCTGGGAAATATTGCAAACGAATGTCAACGTTTAAGTCATTGTTGATACCGTGGGCTTCCACAACTGCAGTTTCATCGCCTTCAATTCGCAAAACACTTGGAACAGTCAGTACATATCTGTCAGAATAATTAAACAAATTAACATTTAGTCCATAGCAATGATTAAGGTGCCCTAGTAGAAACATACCCTGATGATTCTGGGATCAGTTTAGCAGACAGATGAGCTACATACACGTTCCCCAAACTCAAATCTTTTGGTCCTCCAACCAATCATTACGGAGAAGAAATCTCCATTACCTCCGCTAGAGAGAATTAAATAAATTTAGAAAAGTGAAACAAGATTGGTGGAATCTATAATGAGAATCGATACATTGCTTGTTTAATTGAGGTTTGGCACCATTACTTCTGAGCCTCAGTAACAGGATCCCCAAATCTCAGCCCAGATCCTTTGCTCTTAAAGCCAACTGAGACTAAACAGGCACTGGGACCATATAGGACATAAGAACAGAAGTAGGCCATGATTCAGCCCCTTGAGCCTGTTCTGCCATTCAATTAGATCATGGCTGACCTTTACCTCAACTCTATTTACCCGCCTGTTTTCCATACCCCTCGACACCCTTACCCATAAAAAAATCTATTGATCTCAGTCTTGAAAATTTCAATTAACCAAACATCTGCTAGGAGCCAGAAGCAATCCTGATCACGTGCTCCAGTACTGGATGGGTGAGAGGCACCATCTGCAGTGTGGGATCATGTTCAGAATAAACAACTTTCTCTGTGGTTGCTGCTTTTGTTTCAGACCAAATTGGAATGCCGGTAAAGAACTCGGACCAGGATTGTCCTCCCAGCTGTGGTGTTCCAGCGGGTGGTGAATTCCGCTCACCCTTCCATCAGCACCGGAACCAGGAAACTTGCTTCAGTTTCATCCCGGATGCACGACGGGGCCCAGCAGGATCCCCGCTGTCAAGAAGCAACCCGCAATTACCTGGCCACGAAATCCCAGCGGGACAGCCACTGCAACATCACAAGAGGCAGCCGCGCAGCTAAAGGGGCAAAAGTACCCGCTAACCACCACCCCCCCCCCCACCCCGCCAGTTCAGAACATTGGCATCCTGGTAGACTTCAGCAGAGACTGAGGCTTGTTTCCACATGTGCTGACGACACCAAGCTCTACCTCGCCACCGGCTCTCTCGAACCCTCCACTGGATGTAAATTGTCAGACTGGTTCTCCAACGTCCAGTACTGGATGCGAAGAAATTTCCTCCAACTAAATATTGGGAAGACCGAAGCCATTGGGCTGGATTTTGTGAATGGAGGCGAGTTGGAGGCGGGACAACCGCTTGTCGTGTCAATGTCCCGCCTCCATCCTCGCCTGACCAACCAGAGGGATTTTCCCCTGATTGAGCTTGTTAAGCCCGCCATGCAGGCTCAGCCAGACAATTAGGGAGGAAGTCACTGACAGATCACGTCAACGTCAGACTGTCTGTATGTGAAAAGGAAAAGACTGGCGAAGGTAAATGTAGGTCCTTTACACTCAGAGACGGGAGAATTTATCATGGGGAATGAGGAAATGGCGGAGAAATTAAATAAATACTTTGTTTCTGTCTCCATGGAGGAAGACACAAAAAACCTCACAAACCAAGGGTGTGGCAAGAATGAGGAACTTAAAGAAATTATTATTAGTAAAAAAACAGTACTAGCAAAATTAATGGGACTAAAAGTCGATAAATCTCAAGGACCGGATGACTTACATCCTTGGGTTTTGAAAGAGGTGGCCATTGGGATAGTGGACGCATTGGTTGTCATCTTCCAAAATTCTATAGATTCTGGAATGGTTCCTGCAGATTGGAGGATAGCAAATGTAACCCCGCTATTTAAGAAAGGAGGGAGAGAGAAAACGGGGAACTACAGACCTGTTAGCCTCACATCAGTAGTTGGGAAAATGCTGGAATCTATTATAAAGGATGCAATAACTGGGCACTTAGAAACTAATAGTAAGATTGGGCAGAGTCAACGTGGATTTATGAAAGGGCTGTGACTAGTGGGGTACCGCAAGGATCGGTGCTTGGGCCCCAGCTATTCACAATCTATATCAATGGTTTGGATGAGGGGACTAAATGTAACATTTCCAAATTTTCTGATGACACAAAGCTAGGTGGCAGTGGCAGTTGCGAAGAGGATGTGAAGAGGCTTCATGGGGATCTCGACAGGCTCAGTGAGTGGGCGAGAACATGGCAGATGGAATATAATGTGCATAAATGTGAAGTTATCCACTTTGGTAGAAAAACAGAAAGGCAGAGTATTTCCTAAATGATGAAAGATTGGGGAATGCAGATGCTCTAAGGGACCTGGGTGTCCTTGTACATGAGCCACTGAAAGTGAATGTGAAGGTGCAGCAAGCCATTAGAAAGGTAAATGGTATGCTGGCCTTCATGACAAGAGGATTTGAGTACAGGAGTAAAGTAGTCTTACTCCAATTATATAGGGTCTTGGTGAGACCACACCTGGAGTACTATGTACAATTTTGGTCTCCTTCCCTAAGGAAGGATATACTTGCCATAGAGGGAGTGCAACGAAGGTTCATGAGATTGATTCCTGGGATGGCGGGACTGTCGTATGAGAAGAGATTGAGTAAACTAGGCTTGTATTCTCTTGAATTCAGCAGAATGGGAGGGGATCTCATTGAAGCATACAAAATTATTACAGGGCTTGATAGGGTGGATGCTGGGAGAATGTTTCCCTTGGCTGGGGAGTCTAGAACCAGGGGCCACAGCCTCAGGATAAAGGGTAGGCCATTCAGGACTGAGATGAGAAGAAATTTCTTCACACAGAGGGTGGTGAATCTTTGGAATTCTCTACCCCAGAGGGCTGTGGAGGCTCAGTCATTGGGTATATTCAAAACAGAAGTCAAGAGATTTCTGACTAGTGAGGGTATCAAGGGATATGGCGATGGGGCCGGTGAATGGAGTTGAGGCAGAAGATCAACCATGATCTCATTGAATGGCGGAGCAGGCTCAAAGGGCCGAATGGTCAACTCCTGCTCCTATTTCTTATGTTCTTAAGACTTCTTGAAAGAAGAAATGTCAGCGTTTGACAGCTCTATGAAGCTGTCAAACACTGACATTCTCTTTAGTTTGATGAGTCCTTATGTTGAGGACTCATCAAACCTTTCAAATTTGTAAATTTCACATGGCTATTGGAACGGAGGTTCCAACAGCCAGTCTGTGAAATTGACAAGCAGGATGTCGGCTCTCCCGATCCACCGCGGCTAAAGGCTGTATGAAGAAAACAAGGTAAGTAAACATTTTTTTTTAACTTATCACTCACCTTGCATACTTACCACTCCACACTTGCACCCATCACTCACCTCTACACCTTACTTCCAGGTGCCTCCGACTGCCGCAGACCTCCTCCACGTCTCCTCCAACTCGGCGGGGTTCTCCGAGGTCAGGAAGCCTTCACCTGTGAAGGTAAAATGGCACTAATCCCTTTTTTCTGCCTGTTAACTACCTGTTAACAGGCAGTTGAAAGGATTAAATGCCTTTCCCGCCTCCAGGAGACGGGATCCAAAGCAACACATCTTCCCGTCTCCTGGCAAAAGGGCACAGAGGCGGGATTGGGGCGGTTTTGCCATCCGCCCCCACTTGCTCCGAGTTTACCGGCTGTCCCACCTCCATGCCCGCCTCCTCGGGGCTTGGAAAATCCAGCCCATTATCTTTGGTCCCCGCCAAAAACTCTGTTCCCTAGCTCCATCTCCATCCCAACTCCATCCCTCTCCCTGGCAAAAGTCTGAGGCTGAACCAGACTGTTTGACACAATGGTGTCGATGAGCTTCCGACTACATTTCAGCCCCATCACTAAGACCGCCTAGCTCCACCTCCAGAACATCGCCAGACTCCGTCCGTGCTCAGCTCATCTGCTGCTGAAACCCTCATCCATGCCTTTATGTCCTAACTTGCACCAAGTCCCGCTCACCCATCACCCCCTGTGCTCGCTGACCTCCATTGGCTCCCGGTTAGCAACGCCTCGATTTTCAAACCCCTCCATGGCCTCGCCCCCTCCCCATCTCTGTAATCTCCTAAAGCCCCACAACCCTCCGAGATATCTGCACTCCTCTAATTCTGACCTCTTGAGCATCCCCGATTTCAATCATTCCACCACTGGTGGCCATGCCTTCAGTTGCCGAGGCCCTAAGTCTGGAATTCCCTCCCTCAATCTCTCTGCCTCTCCATCTCTCGCTCCTCCTTTAAGACGCTCCTTAATACCTATCTCTTTGACCATGCTTTAGGTAATCTGCCCTAATATCTGCTTATCTGGCTCGGTGTCAAATTTTGTTTGAAAACACTCCTGTGAAGCACCTTGGGACGTTTTACTCCGTTAAAGGCGCTATATAAATACAAGTTGTTGCATAAAAAGTTAAGTGGAAGTCTGAATGGAAGGAAACGAGGCCATTACAAAAACACTTTTCTTCATTGGGGGAACCAAGGATCCATACTAGAGCTCCCTGGGGTTTACTCTCCCTGGCACCTTCTTTATGGCGGCTCCAGCAAGCCGCGGTAACTGGGGCAGCCTGGTGCATATTCCGGGGAGCCAAACTCCATGCCACCACCCCATTCACGTGCAGTAGGCAGGGAAAGGGCAGCCAACAGTGGTCTCAGCAGGAGAGGTGAGGTAGAAAAATCCCTGTTGAGGCGGTGAGGCAGCAATAGTCCTCACCGCTTCCATTTTCTATCGTTCGTGCCACAATCCCTCTAGATTTCAGGCAGAACCATGGAGGAGAATCTTGGCCTCAATGTCAATGCCAAGACATGAATTATCTCAAAGTTCAGCGCAAAATGACAACAATAGTTCTGAATGTTTCTAGACTCTGTGAGGGAGACGGAGCTCAGTCAGACCTTAAACAGAAACTGTCAGTTTAATCATTTTAATTTAACTTTAGCCAGAATACAGGAAACTTTCTGGTATCCGGCACTGACGGGACCGAGCTGGTGCCGGTCGATCAACACTGCCGGAGAAACGAGCGCTATAGTTAAAACATACGGAGCTCAGAGCTCCGTCTAAAGCAACAAACCCTGTTGCTTAGCAACAGCTTCAAAACAGTCGGCGCAGCTTGCAAGCGTCTCTGTAGCTAAGCAACAGCTTCAGCTAGACGCTTGCAGAGCCACAAATGGAGAAAAAAAGCAACTAAAAGTAAAAAAAGTTACCTGAACCGACTCCTGAATTTTGCCGGTGGATAGAGCGTTCCGGATATTTAACCTCCGTTTAAACGAAAGTTTCCTGTAATATGTTTTATAGTTAACTCAGTTAGCTATAGCTAAGGCACAAGTTCTTTTGTCTTTCTGTGTGCAGACTGTCATTACTGCGTTCAGCAGGGAAGTGGTTCCAGTTAGCGTTTGATGACAAAAATCATAGCATAGAATCCTAGAATGATATAGCACAGAAGGAGGCCATTCAGCCCATCGTATCGGTGCCGGCTCTATGAAAGAGCTATCCAATTAATCCCACTTCCCTGCTATTTCCCCATAGCCCTATAATTTTTTACCCTTCAAGTGTTCATCCAATTCCCTTTTGAAATTTATTATTGAATCTGCCTCCACCATCCGCTCAGGTGGTGCATTCCGTTACTCGCTGCGTAAAAAAAAATTCCTCATCTCACCTCTGGTTCTTTTGGCAATTACCTTAAATCTGTGTCCTCTGGTTACCAATCCTTTTGCCACTGGAAACACTTTCTCCTTATTACTCTATCAAAACCATTCACGACTTTGAACACCTCTATCATATCTCCCCTTAACCTTCTCTACTCTGAGGAGGACAATCCCAGTTTCTCTAGTCTTCCCACGTAACTGACGTCTTTCATCCCTGGTACCATTCTAGTAAATCTCCTCTGCACCCTCTGTAAGGCCTTGAAATCCTTCCTTTTACCAAAACACAATAGTACTCTACCTTTAAAATGAACTAGAAAGCCAATTACGAGAGTGATACATAAGAAACAGAGGGAAACATCCCACCTCATTTTCAGGATTACCTAAGGAAGCTGACTAATGTAAAAAGTTAGATGGACTGGAAAACAATGTATATTTAAATGTACAACAGGAACATTCTCTAATACAGTACTTACAGTTGAGTACATTGGGTCAGTGCAGGAAAAAACACCAACAGAGCAAATAACAGAGAGGTGTCCCTCATGGTGGCAGACTGCTTCACTGGGGCAACTTTTCCAAATAATATTATCGGTTTATATAAAAATCTAGCACAGATCTATTAATCTTTAACAATTGGAATATTTGTACTGCTGGTTGCTCTTAAAAAAAACAAATATTCACTGTCCGTACTTGTTTAATTAAGAGTTAATTTAAACCCATGGTTTGGCAGAAATCTGGGAAGAGCAGTCAGTTCCTGACATTTGATGGCTTTTTGCCTGGGATTTAGAGTTTGACCTTGGCAACCTAAGATAAGAAGCACAAACACGCCTTACAAAATACTGTTTTCCAAGTTTCGGGAGGAACACTTTTATGGCCGTTATACTGCACATTTTGTGTCAATACAATGCGATTTCACTGATGCAATAATCACAAGATTAACTGCAGTAAAACCAGTTCAAATTCACATTGTGCATCAGGTGTGAGGTGACCCCATGAAGGACAGTGCTTTGTACGTAATTTTGTGCAATGCCAACATTTTAAATTTAAGCATAAAAGAAGCACAGACCGGACTGCTCAAAACTTCTAATCGTGCCTCAGTGGGTTTATCAATGAATAGCTGAGCTAGATCGGAAAGGTCCCAGGTGCAAGCCTCAATCTGTGCTGAGTTAGTTGATATCAGCAGCGAGTTCAATTGGCCACTGCTGTCTCTACTGGGTTGAGGAGAGATGTACAAAAAAAATAAATCAGATTCTCACTTCCGAATGCTGGCCAGCGGATCCTTTGCTGAAGTACATACATAAATAAGAATTCCGCTCCCCTGTCATGCTCCAATCAAACAGCCTGCAGTTGCTCACTATCAGAACTTGCACGAGAATAATAGCCACCATTTTGCGATACAAAGGGATTAGTGCCTGCCATGAAACATGACTTCAGCAAGGATTTAATGCCCTTAAGAAAAGATAGATGATGAAAAAATTGGAAAGACAAAGGGTCCTCAATTTTCACAGGGCTTCTCCCGATCTCCTAATATTTCTCTGGGAGTTCCATCAATCCCAACCAACACCACAGCAGAAGATTAGGAGAACCCACATGGAAATTCAACGCGGGTATAGACAGAAATGGCTTTGGGGTTCCCAACTAGGTCATTTAGGCCATCCCTCTCAAATCGAGATCCATCCAATTACAGGAAACTTTATGCTATCCGGAGGTTGAATGTCCGGCAACTTCGATCTAACGGCAGAAATCAGCAGCCGTTTTGGTTAGGTTTTTTTTCTTCTCCGAACATTCTTTTCACAGGCAGGCTCTGGAAAGCGTCTTTGTAGCTTAGCAACAGCTTCAGAGATGCTTCCAAGCCAAGGGAGGAGTGCTGACAAGGTTGTTGTCAGATACGGAGATGAAAAGCTCCAATCTGATAACATTGATGCTGGTCTATCCGGAAGTTTTGAGGCAACGGCAGTAGCTCGGTCCCGTGGGTGCCGGATAGCACAAAGTTTCCTGTAGATGTAAACGGGCCAGCGGTGAGATGAAAATCAGCACCAGAGTCTGAAAAAAAATTTCCTCAGCAAATTCTTGAAATGCAGCCTTAGAATGGAATTTCTATTCTATTCTATTCTTTTCTTGTAAAGATTAGGCGAAGCAAGACCACGAGATTCCGTACATTACAGATTGTTTTTTTCTTCGAAGATCAATTTTTTTCTCAATAGTCAGGCAATCGAATGGTTAACAATTTTGACACTTAGGTATGTGACGTAATAAAACTCACTACGCACTTGGTTTGAGTATAAAGCAAGGCTTTAATCAACTTGTTTCAGAACATGGAGGTCTAGTTGCACTTCACTAGTTCCTTGTCTTTACAAAATGTCCCTGGAAAGCTGGGCCCACGCCCGAGTATTTATACTCCTTGGACGGCGCCACCAGCTGGCCGTCCAGTGTTATTTCATAGGTAGTTTCTCGATGATGAGATTTATGACAGTATGCAAGGTGGAAATGGTGCAGATTGAGGCTTCATAGCCTAAGATCTAAAAGATTGCAAAATACAATTCTATCAGGGTGGCTGAAATAGAGATAGAACCAATAATTTGATTAATTTGAAATCAAAGGGTTAGCAGGGCACTAAACCAGACACACCATCACCAGAAGCCATTAAAGGAGCAGAGCGTAATAGCATTGAAACATCATGGGGGGGGATTTTAACCCCAGAAAATGGGTGGGTTGGGAACAGCTGGGAAGTTAAAGTGTTAGAAAACTGAATCCCGACCACAACCCACCTCCAATGTATTAACGGAGGCGGGACAGGAGGGTGGGCAACCAACCTGCTCCCAGGAGACAGGTCGCCCATTTAAATATTATAATAATGAGGCTGGCGTGCCTCAGATTTAACCACCATTACAAATTTAACTGTGGCTGGTCAGGTTTCGCAGGCCTCAGGGAAACCCAGCAGCTAATGAAAGGTGAGGACTGCTGGATCCAGGAGGTATGTGCCTTTACACTTATCTCCTGGATCCAGTGTCCCTGCCTCACCCACCCCTCACGATCGGAGACCCCCACGAGGAGTCCGATCCCTCCAGCAGGCATCCGATTCTACCCCACTCCAAAAGGGCCTCCAATCGCCTTCCTGGACTCTCCCCCACCAGCGATGATCTTGAGGCTGGTCCCAATCATCTCTCCCTCCATCGCCACCCTCTTCCCCCGCCCCCCCACCCCCCATCCCCGCACCGATGCTCAAGTCTGGTCCCGATGTTCTCTCCATCCCCCCACATCCTCCTCCAGTCCCAGATGTTCTCTCCCTCCCCCGATCCTCCTCCGCCCCTGATGATCTCTCCCTCTCCCTGATACTTGAGTGCGGCCCCCGATGTTCTCTCCCTCCCCCCGATGTTCTCTCCCTCCCCCTCCCCCCGATGTTCTCTCCCTCCCCCCGATGTTCTCTCCCTCCCCCTCCCCCTGATGTTCTCTCCCTCCCCCCGATGTTCTCTCCCTCCCCCTCCCCCTGATGTTCTCTCCCTCGCCCCGATGTTCTCTCCCTCCCCCCGATGTTCTCTCCCTCCCCCTCCCCCTGATGTTCTCTCCCTCCCCCTGATGTTCTCTCCCTCGCCCCGATGTTCTCTCCCTCGCCCCGATGTTCTCTCCCTCCCCCCGATGTTCTCTCCCTCCCCCCGATGTTCTCTCCCTCCCCCTGATGTTCTCTCCCTCCCCCTGATGTTCTCTCCCTCCCCCCGATGTTCTCTCCCTCCCCCTCCCCCTGATGTTCTCTCCCTCGCCCCGATGTTCTCTCCCTCCCCCTGATGTTCTCTCCCTCGCCCCGATGTTCTCTCCCTCCCCCTGATGTTCTCTCCCTCCCCCTGATGTTCTCTCCCTCCCCCCGATGTTCTCTCCCTCGCCCCTGATGTTCTCTCCCTCCCCCTCCCCCCGATGTTCTCTCCCTCCCCCTCCCCCTGATGTTCTCTCCCTCGCCCCGATGTTCTCTCCCTCGCCCCGATGTTCTCTCCCTCCCCCCGATGTTCTCCCCCTCGCCCCGATGTTCTCTCCCTCCCCCCGATGTTCTCTCCCTCCCCCCGATGTTCTCTCCCTCGCCCCGATGTTCTCTCCCTCCCCCCGATGTTCTCTCCCTCCCCCCGATGTTCTCTCCCTCCCCCCGATGTTCTCTCCCTCCCCCCGATGTTCTCTCCCTCCCCCCGATGTTCTCTCCCTCCCCCTGATGTTCTCTCCCTCCCCCCGATGTTCTCTCCCTCCCCCTCCCCCTGATGTTCTCTCCCTCGCCCCGATGTTCTCTCCCTCCCCCTGATGTTCTCTCCCTCGCCCCGATGTTCTCTCCCTCCCCCCGATGTTCTCTCCCTCCCCCTGATGTTCTCTCCCTCCCCCCGATGTTCTCTCCCTCGCCCCTGATGTTCTCTCCCTCCCCCTCCCCCCGATGTTCTCTCCCTCCCCCTCCCCCCGATGTTCTCTCCCTCGCCCCTGATGTTCTCTCCCTCCCCCTCCCCCCGATGTTCTCTCCCTCCCCCCGATGTTCTCTCCCTCCCCCTGATGTTCTCTCCCTCGCCCCGATGTTCTCTCCCTCGCCCCGATGTTCTCTCCCTCCCCCCGATGTTCTCCCCCTCGCCCCGATGTTCTCTCCCTCCCCCCGATGTTCTCTCCCTCGCCCCGATGTTCTCTCCCTCGCCCCGATGTTCTCTCCCTCCCCCCGATGTTCTCCCCCTCCCCCCGATGTTCTCCCCCTCCCCCCGATGTTCTCTCCCTCGCCCCGATGTTCTCTCCCTCCCCCTGATGTTCTCTCCCTCCCCCCGATGTTCTCTCCCTCCCCCCGATGTTCTCTCCCTCCCCCCGATGTTCTCTCCCTCCCCCTGATGTTCTCCCCCTCCCCCCGATGTTCTCCCCCTCCCCCCGATGTTCTCTCCCTCGCCCCGATGTTCTCTCCCTCCCCCTGATGTTCTCTCCCTCCCCCCGATGTTCTCTCCCTCCCCCCGATGTTCTCTCCCTCCCCCCGATGTTCTCTCCCTCCCCCCGATGTTCTCTCCCTCCCCCTGATGTTCTCCCCCTCGCCCCGATGTTCTCTCCCTCCCCCTGATGTTCTCCCCCTCGCCCCGATGTTCTCTCCCTCCCCCTGATGTTCTCCCCCTCGCCCCGATGTTCTCTCCCTCCCCCTGATGTTCTCCCCCTCGCCCCGATGTTCTCTCCCTCCCCCTGATGTTCTCTCCCTCCCCCCGATGTTCTCTCCCTCCCCCCGATGTTCTCTCCCTCCCCCCGATGTTCTCTCCCTCCCCCTGATGTTCTCCCCCTCCCCCCGATGTTCTCCCCCTCCCCCCGATGTTCTCTCCCTCGCCCCGATGTTCTCTCCCTCCCCCTGATGTTCTCTCCCTCCCCCCGATGTTCTCTCCCTCCCCCCGATGTTCTCTCCCTCCCCCCGATGTTCTCTCCCTCCCCCCGATGTTCTCTCCCTCCCCCTGATGTTCTCCCCCTCGCCCCGATGTTCTCTCCCTCCCCCTGATGTTCTCCCCCTCGCCCCGATGTTCTCTCCCTCCCCCTGATGTTCTCTCCCTCGCCCCGATGTTCTCTCCCTCCCCCTGATGTTCTCCCCCTCGCCCCGATGTTCTCTCCCTCCCCCTGATGTTCTCTCCCTCCCCCCGATGTTCTCTCCCTCCCCCCGATGTTCTCTCCCTCCCCCCGATGTTCTCTCCCTCCCCCCGATGTTCTCTCCCTCCCCCTCGCCCCGATGTTCTCTCCCTCCCCCCGATGTTCTCTCCCTCCCCCCGATATTCTCTCCCTCCCCCCACAGATGCTTGACTCTGGGCCCGATGTTCTCTCCATCCCCCCCGATGCGCGGGTCCAGCCCCCTATGTCTTCTCCCACCCATCCAGCCCACCCCCTTGATGCTCGAGTCCGGCCCCCGACCACCCACCCACCCAGCCCCCAGCCGATCCCGCCCTCCTCTCCTGCTGTCTGGCTGCAGGTGGTAAACAGAAGTTTGAAATGAAGATCGAGCCTTGCCATTAAATTCGGCAGGACCTGCGGGAAATCCGTTTTCCCAACTGCTTCCTAGCCTGCCCCCACTCCCAACCCGCCTCACAATTAAAATTCCTGCCAATATTTTGTAAAAACAAATTATATTTTTGTAAAATTATTATATTTTATATACACACACATTTCAAAAGACTCTATTCTAATCATATTGTTAGTCCTTGTTCAGAAGACTGCACGTTCTCTTCATCTGGTTCTACACTACATACCTCTTCTTGAAAAGTGTCTAATTAAGTAATAGTAATTCCATTAACTGAAGTAGGCAGGGTTGAGTTGCGACTAAAACAAGATCTGTTGTTACCTGTAAAATGAAGGAGGTTCGATATAAAAGACATTTTTTCAGAAACAGAATGACAAATAGAATGAACTTTCAAACTAAAGTCTGCTTAGGAAATGTTCAGTATTACCAAATATCCTCATTCTTGTAAACAGCAATTAATTATTACAACATATGTAAACACTAAATGAGATTGTAGGCTTTAGCCTGTCTGATAAAAAATTTCATCAAAAAGAATCTAACAGGGCATATTTATCTAGTACTGAACTGGATAACATGACCCTGCAATCTATGATCAGGGACTTCCAACAAAAATTCTGTTGGGATATTACCCTTAAATGTTAAAGAGTCATCATTTTCAGGCACAATTTATGAAACATAGAAACATAGAAGATAGGAGCAGGAGTAGGCCATTCGGCCCCTCGAGCCTGCTCCGCCATTTAATGAGATCCTGGCTGATCATCCAAATTCAGTACCCTGTCCCTGCCTTCTCCCCATATCCCTTGATCCCTTTAGCCTTAAGAAATATATCCAACTCCTTCTTGAATATATTTAATGAATTGGCCTCCACCGCCTTCTGCGGTAGAGAATTCCACAGGTTCACCATTCTCTGGGTGAAGAAATTCCTCCTCATCTCAGTCCTAAATGGCTTACCCCTTATCCTTAGACTGTGACCCCTGGTTCTGGACTCCCCGACCATCGGGAACATCCTTCCTGCATCTAGTCTGTCCAGTCCTGTCAGAATTTTATAAGTGTCAATGAAATCCCCTCTCATTCTTCTAAACTCCAGCGAGTATAAGCCCAATCGACCCAATCTCTCCTCATACATCATTCCTGCCATCCCCGGTATCAGAATGAAGATTCTTTGCATAAAAGAAAGGGTAATGGGATCAATTGAAATATTAGATTTATACTTTGGCTAATACTGGGCTAGGTATAAAATACAGTCCGTGTCCGTCAACTCTTCCTACTACTAGTTATCCTCCTTCTGGGGAAACATGCCACCTTAGTGTAAGATTAATTAACGGACCCACCATTCCCTATTCAGTCATATGGGAAAAGCACAGAGCAGGAAGTGCAGGTGGTCAGTTTTGTGTAGGCACGTCAATAAATTAATACATTTTCAAAGTTTCTTTTCTATCTTGTTTCAATTTTTAAGATCTGTGTGTGTGTGTGTGTGTGTGTGTGTGTGTGGGTGGGGTGGTGAAGGCTGCAATGCAGGCAGCGGTGGCCAGTCTAGCAAGTCATAAGGAAAAGGAACCTGCTATATATACGTAGCTTCTACTTCCACATGCTACATGGTATTGTTGGATGTTCTTACCTTGTTAAGTTCCTTAAAGTATATAACTTTCTCCTGCATCTTTCCCCATCAGATACTGTGTGCAGCGTTGAGCCTGCTGGTCAACCTGGGCAGGCATGTGTTCCTGTGCGGAAGATCTCCTACAGCATCAGAGGAAATCTCCTTGCACACATAAATACAGCGAGCGGAATGATCTGGAATTCACCAGCAGTTCAGTGGTACTTCCTCCGACGTTGGTGCTTAGGTTTAGAGTTCGGGTTACATTTAGAATTGGCGTAACAGATTCTTGGTTAGGTTAGCATTAGATTTAGAGTTAGCATTAGCAGTAGGGCTAGCATTAGGTTTAAGGTTAGGGATGGGTGAATTTAATTCAGGCACAAACCTTATTTTACTGAAGCTGGAATTTTATTCCCTGGGTTGAGATTCCATACCTTCTTCTTCTTAGGCAGTCCCTCGGAACCGAGGATGACTTGCTTCCACATTAAAAATGAGTTCGCAGGTGACTGATGAGTCCAATGCGGGATCTACAGTCTCTGTCACAGGTGGGGCAGACGGTGGTTGAAGGGGCGGGTGGGTGGGGTGCTTGGGTTGACGTGCGCTCCTTGCGCTGCCTGCGCTTGGCTTCCGCTTGCTCCTGGCGAAGTGACTCGAGATGTTCGGTGCCTTCCCGGATGCTTCTCCTCCACTTTGTGCGGTCTAGGGCCAGGGATTCCCAGGAGTCGGTGGGGATGTTACACTTTTTCAAGGAGGCTTTGAGGGTGTCCTTGAAGCGTTTCTGTAGTGTATGTACCTTTAAGACAGAACTACTTTTACAGCTCCTGTATACTGCAGTACCGGCAGTGACCACACCTGTATATAAGCCTTGCGCATGCCTCTGTACCCCCAGTCTTGAGACTACCCTCCTCCAGTAAATACCTGCTTATTGTTAAGTTACAGCATCCGTGTGGTTATTGAAAAACCATCATACTCTCAGAATCACAGATCTAACAGTGGCGACGAGTGTCGATTCGAATCTACCTGCAACTCTGCATTTCCCTTCGAGGATTCGCTCCGGGAGGGCAGTGTAAGAAAGTCGAGGCCAGGAACACGGGCGTCGACCACGAGCAACCGCCCAGTCGTCCGGCAGAGAGTGAACATCGCAGGGGAGGCTGTGGAGAGCCGGGCTTGGTTCCCCAGCCACGACGATCAGCAAGAGACTGACGACAGGTCCAGCGCAGACCCTTCCCAGACAGCGGCGGCTGGAGCCGACCGACGGCGGAGAGAAAGCCGAGCAGCATCGACGGGGTAAGACAGAGGGTGAAGCGCACAGGGCGCAGCCGGGGGTTGAAAACCGAGCGCCGTCGAGAAAAAAAGAGAAACAAAATGGAGAGAGGGTAAAGTAACAGCCGGGTTCAGGACCGAGCGGCGGCGAGAGAAAAAAAAAGAACGCGCAGAGCACAGCCAGGGCTCAAGGGCTGAACAGTGTCCGCGGGGAGAAGAAGGGAGAGCACGGGAGACGCCATTGAGCTGTGGAGAAGAAGGAAGAGCGCGGGAGACGCCATTTTTAGAAGCCACAGCGGAGAAGGGCGAGCGCGGGAAGGAAGGAAAGCGCGGGAGACGCCATTTTGTGCCAGCGGAGAAGAAGGGGAAGCGCGGGAGACGCCATTTCTGACAGTTAAATCACACCCAGGGATGCCGAAGAGTGGCAGTATCTCTAAGTCGAAGATTGGGCAACATATGTGGAACATATTGAGGTGTACTTCAGGGTTAAATTCCATTTGCCACTTTTCCGCCCATCTGACCAACCCGTTTATATCGTCCTGTAGCCTGAGGCTTTCCTCCTCACAATTTACCACCCCACCAATTTTCGTGTCATCTGCGAACTTACTGATCATACCTTTTACATTCTCATCCAAATCATTTATGTAGATCACAAACAACAAGGGACCCAGCACCGATCCCTGAGGTACCCCACTGGACACAGGCTTCCAGTCACAAAAGCAACCTTCGACCATCACCCTCTGCCTCCTGCCACTCAGCCAGTTTAGGATCCAACGCGCCAAGGCACCCTGGATCCCATGGGCTCTTACCTTCTTGACCAGTCTCCTATGCGGGACTTTGTCAAAAGCTTTACTGAAGTCCATGTAAACCACATCCACAGCATTTTCCTCATCCACCCCCCTAGTCACCCCCTCGAAAAATTCAATCAGATTTGTCAGACATGATTTACCCTGGGAAGAAAACCAACAGTAAGAAATCTCCACAGGAGAAGTACAAAAAGGTACATCAGGTATAACAACAGAAAATGCTGGAAAAACTCAGCAGGTCAGGCAACATCCGTGGAGAGAAATTTGAGTTGACGTTTCGGGTCGAACCCTTCTTCAAAACCAGGTGATGGACAGTAGTTCAGACAAACAGAAAAGTGACACAGACTCCGGAAGCAAGGAGCTGGGTTGTCTGAAACTACATAAGGTAACCAAAATGGAGGATCACCAGACTATCTGGGTTACACTCAAGATAGACGGAGTCCAAGTGAAAATGGAATTGGACACAGGATCAGCCCTAACAGTCATAAACCAAAGGGACTACAAGCGGCTATTTTCACATATACCCTTGAAAGCTACAGATATTGTCTTGAAGACGTACACAGGGCAAAAAGTCTACCCCAAAGGAAAAATAAGGGTGAAAGTGATATATAAAGGCCAGGAAATACCTAAAATGGATATATATGTATTGCCAGATGGAGGATCACCACTGCTAGGACGTGAATGGATCCGGAAGATACAATTAGATTGGCATTCCATACAGGCACTGAAAGTTGAGGCCAAAAAGGATGACGACGTCACACCTGGACGACTGACAGAAATGCTAACTGACGCAAAAGAAGTGTTCCAGGAGGGACTCGGAACACTAAAAGGCATAACAGCAACAATTAAAATAGAGGAAAATGCAAGCCCAAAGTTTCTTAAGGCCAGACCAGTGCCTTATGCGATCAGACCAGCTGTCGAAGCAGAGCTGGAAGGGTTGGAACGTTCAGGAGTACTGTCCAAAGTGGACTGGAGCGAGTGGGCTACACCCATCGTTCCTGTAATGAGGAGGTCGTTGAGTAATACGCCTGGGGAACCAAAGAAGGTCCGCATCTGTGGGGATTTTAAGGTGACAGTGAACCCAGTCCTTCACACGGTACAATATCCGCTTCCACGAATTGAAGATATTTTCGCCTTGCTATCTGGAGGTAAACGCTTCACCAAAATTGATCTAGCCCAGGCGTACTTGCAAATGGAGGTAGAAGAAGCTTTGAAGCAATACCTTACAATTAACACTCATAAAGGTCTCTATCAATACAACCGGCTGGTGTTCGGGGTAGCCTCGGCTCCGGCTATCTGGCAAAGGGCAATGGATCAAGTCCTGCAAGGGATTCCAGGGACCCAGTGTTATTTGGACGACATCCTGGTCACGGGCGAAAATGACAGTGATCACCTCGCCAACTTGGAGAAGGTGCTCGCCAGATTAAAGGAGTATGGGCTACGAGCTAATCGCCACAAGTGCGAGTTTTTCCAGAAACAGATCTCGTATTGTGGCCACGTCATCGATGAAGAGGGGTTACATAAGTCCCCTGAAAAGATTGAGGCAGTAGTCAAGGCTCCAGCACCGGAAAATGTGTCACAACTGAGGTCATTCCTCGGGCTGGTAAACTACTACCACAAGTTCTTACCAAATTTGTCCACGGTATTACATCCACTGAACACCCTACTGCAAACAGGGGTACCATGGAAGTGGAATGACGAACGTAGATGAGCCTTCCAGAAGTGTCAAGAATTGATCACATCAAAAGAGGTGTTGGCCCATTTCAACCCAGCACTACCAATTCGTTTGGCATGTGATGCACCACCCTATGGTATTGGAGCGGTGCTGTCGCACAAATTCCCAGACGGGTTGGAGAGGCCAGTAGCCTTTGCGTGTCTCGGTCACTAACCTCAGCCGAGCGCAACTACGCCCAGATTGACAGGGAGGCCCTCAGCCTAGTATGGGGAGTAAAAAAATTCAACCACTATCTGCATGGACAGAAGTTCACCTTGCTGACTGACCACCAACCACTTGTCTCCATCTTTAATCCTAAGAAGGGCGTTCCGGTGATGACTGCACAACGGTTACAAAGATGGTCCCTGTTTCTAGGGGTGAATCAATATGAAATAGAATATAAAGGCACGAAACAGCATGGGAATGCTGATGGGCTATCGCGCCTGCCACTGCCTACTGTGGAGGAAGCACCAGCAGTGGACCCTATCGAGGTATTTTATTCATCAATAATTGAACGATTGCCAGTAACGAACGCGCATATATAGAGAAGGAGACCCACAATGATCCGACGCTGTCTCGGGTATATGATTTGACGGTGAGGGGATGGCCAACACATGGCGACTCACTGTTGCCAGCATTCTCATCCAGAAGAGAACAGCTGTCAGTATGCCAGGGGACAGTGATGTGTGAATCCAGAGTGGTGATTCCACCCAAGTTAAGGGAGAGAGTGCTAAATGAGTTACATGAAGGTCATCTGGGGGGAGTGAAAATGAAAAGCCTTGCGAGGGCTTATGTGTGGTGGCCGGGAATCGATCAACAAATCGAAGACCTAACTAAGAGCTGCTCAGGATGCCAGAAGGTCCAAAATGCACCACCACATGCCCCTCTACACCCATGGGAGTGGCCCTCCTCTCCATGGCAATGGGTGCATATTGATTTCGCTGGCCCATTCATGGACTCAATGTTCTTAATAGCAGTGGATGCTCATTCGAAGTGGCCTGAGGTGATAAAAATGTCCTCAACCACTACAGAGAAAACGATTGCAGTCCTACGGACCATATTTGCCAGAAACAGCTTGCCAGAGCAGATTTGCTCTGATAATGGACCACAGTTTGTGTCCGAAGAGTTTCGAAAATTTATGAGAAGGAATGGGGTAAGGCATTATACATCCGCCCCGTATCATCCAGCCACAAATGGATTGGCTGAGAGGTTCGTACAAACCTTTAAGAAGGCGATAAAGGCCATGTGCGACGATGAAATTCCACTACAGCATAAGGTGGACAATTTCTTATTAGCCTACCGAAACGCGACACATGCAGTTACCAACCAGACCCCGGCCATGATGTTCTTTAACCGAAGGTTGAGATCTCGTCTGGACTTGCTCAGACCAAATGTGCGAAGAAATGTTGAGGACAAACAATTCCAGCACATCAATGAGAAGCCGAGAAGGAGCTTCAATGTAGGACAACCAGTCTTGGCCCGTGACTACCGAACAGAGAAATGGCAACCCGGAACGATATGCACAAGGCAGGGGCCATTAATGTACCCAGTGGATGTCGGGGAGAACATTGTGAGACGCCACGTCGATCAGATCTTAGCGTCACAGGAACGAGTCAACCCCATGTCTCGAGTACCTGGGGATGAACCCGACATACCGGTAGCATCTACCTCGGAACCAGTAGCAGTGGAACCCGATGAACTACCCGATGAAAAGGGGCCAGAATTGCCTCTGCACCAAGAACAAGAACCTCAGGAAAGGCGCTATCCCGAAAGGGTCAGGAAGCCGCCCCAAAAACTGAATCTATAAATGGACTATTGTTGTTTAATGTACATGTTAAAGTGTTAATTGTTATTTGAATATTAGGGGTACTACTAATCTAAAAGGGGAGGAATTGTAGTGTATGTACCTTTAAGACAGAACTACTTTTACAGCTCCTGTATACTGTAGTACCGGCAGTGACCACACCTGTATATAAGCCTTGCGCATGCCTCTGTACCCCCAGTCTTGAGACTACCCTCCTCCAGTAAATACCTGTTTATTGTTAAGTTACAGCATCCGTGTGGTTATTGAAAAACATCATACTCTCAGAATCACGGATCTAACAGTTTTGTCTGCCCAACTGGGGCTCTCTTGCCGTGCCGGAGCTCCGAGTAGAGCGCTTGTTTTGGGAGTCTCGTATCAGGCATGCGGACAATGTGACCCGTCCATTGGAGCTGATTGAGCGTGGTCAAAGCTTCGATGCTGGAGATGTTGGCCTGAGCAAGAACACTGACGTTGGTGCGCCTATCCTGCCAGTGGATTTGCAGGATCTTGCGGAGGCAGCGTCGGTGGTACCTCTCCAGTGCTTTGATGTGCCTGCTGTACATGGTCCATGTCTCTGAGGGATACAGCAGGGCTGGTATCACTGCCGCTCTGTAGACCATGAGCTTAGTGCCGGGTTTGAGTTCCTGGTCTTCAAACACTCTCTTCTTCAGGCGACCGAAGGCTGCACTGGCACACTGAAGGCGGTGTTAGACTTCGTCGTCGACGTCTGCCCTTGTTGACAGTAGGCTCCTGAGGTATGGAAAGTGGTCCACGTTGTCCAAGGCCTTGTCGTGGATTTTGATAATCGGGGGGCAGTACTGTGTGGTGGGGGCAGGTTGGTAGAGGACCTTTGTCTTACGGATGTTTGATGTAAGGCCCATGCTCTCGTACGCTTCAGTGAAGGTGTTGACGATGGTTTGGAGTTCGACCTCCGAGTGAGCGCAGACATAAGTGTTGTCTGCATATTGTAATTCGACGACAGAGGATGGGACGATCTTAGATCTGGATTGGAGGCGATGGAGGTTGAACAGTTTCCCGTTTGTTCTGTAAATTAGCTCCACTCCAACGGGGAGCTTACTGAGGGTGAGACGGAGCATTGCAGCAAGGAAGATCGAGAAGAGCGCTGGTGTGATGACGCAGCCTTGCTTGACCCCGGTTCATACGTAAATTGGGTCTGTGGTGGAACCGTTGGTCAGGATCACGGCTTGCATGTCGTCATGAAGCAGGCAGAGGATGCTGACAAACTTTTGAGGGCAGCTGAATTTGAGGAGGACACTCCATAATCCCTCATGGTTGACAGTGTCGAAGGCCTTTGTGAGATCAAAGAAGGCCATGTAAAGCGGTTGGTGCTGTTCCCTGCATTTCTCTTGTAATTGACGTGCGGTGAAGATCATGTCCATTGTGCCCCTTAGTGGGCGGAATCCGCATTGCGACTCTGGGAGGAGCTCTTCAGCCACTGGGAGAAGGTGATTCCATACAGGGATGGAGTCACTGGGCATGATCTGTTACATGAGCTATTATGCTGCGTGGTGTTACCCACATACCAGGGTTGCGGATGCAGCCATCTCACTTACGGTACTTGCCCACATGAAGAAAATTGCCCAGCAAGGGCACTTAAATTAAGTAGCAGGCTATAGAAGAGGTAGGGATGTCGTTTACTAACTTTAGATATTTATTTTAAATTACATAAAGTGAGGTTTTGTGTAAAATCATGAAGGGTTTAGTTAGAGTAAATAAAGAGAAGCTGTTTTCAAGAAGAGCCAGTGCCGATTCGACGGGCTGAATGGCCTCCTTCTGTGCTGTACTATTCTATGATTCTATGTATGGCTGGCAGCAAAGCGCAAATATACAAATTGAACAGTAACATTGATAATTTCTTTGTAAAATATTAATGGAATTGCTTCTTAAAATGACTGTGAAAATTGATTGAATTCAAAAATAATAAACGACTGTTGTAAAAGATGATAAATCCTTGCACTAATGTGGCAAGATTTTGCAGTAAAAAGTGACAAAACTCCCATAATAAAATGCTCTGCCCTTATAAAGGGTACTGAATTTGGATGATCAGCCATGTTCTCATTGAATGGCGGAGCAGGCTTGAGGGGCCGAATGGCCTACTCCTGCTCCTATCTTCTATTTTTCTATGTTTATAACCAGGAAATTCCTTTTCGTTACAGTAGTGACCAATCTCATACAATGGCAAACATGTCTCCCTCACAAATAACATCTAACACACATGAAATAAGTAATCTAAAAATCACCATTTTTAATATAAAATTCAAATCATTGTCCGGGAGAGCATTCCTCCCCGAATACTCCTAAGAACACGGTGCTGGCATGTGCCGAGGGAGGTACCATTCAGAAGGACTGTATATAATTTTAAATTTGCTTCCTATCCTAGTTGGCCACATTGGCCTGGAAGTCAGATTGCACCTGAAAACGGAGGGCCAAATTTTCAGTGTGCCGTGAGGCGGGCTTTCAGGCGTCCCACCCAAAACCCGCCTCCACGTAAGCTTCAAGGGAGGCGGGTACCCACCCCGCACTGGGACCCCCAGACATCTACTCAGGAGGCAGTGGGACCCGCTGACCCGAGGCGAGAAGGGATTAGTGCCAATTAACTGCCTGTTAACAGGTAGTTAACAGGTAGTTTTTAGCCTAATCCCTATTTTGAAGGTTGTCGTGTGGGATTCCCGACGGCTCCAAACCACGCCAGGTTAGAGGAGGCGGGCTGTCGGGTTGAAGGACTTGGAGGGGTCGCGATGTCGGTGTTCAGGTGAGTGATGGGTGCATGAGTGCAAAGGTAAGTGTGTTTGGTGTGTCTAAAGAAGTTTTACTTACCTGTACTTACCTTAACAGCCTGTCTTCCTCTGGGCTTCGGTAGTCCATCACTCAGCTGGCACTGAAAGCAGAATGGCTGCGATCTGTCAAAAGTGACAGCCTTCAGCTTTCATTGCCGGTGAGAGTTCTAACTGAGTCTGTGTAGAATGACTCGGGTTAGAAGTCAGACTGTCAGTGTTTGACAGCTTCAAACAGCTGTGAAACACTGATATTTCATCTGTCAAAAACTCTTGACAGATGAAATTTCAGTCTGTGACGTCACCTGTTGCCGGGTGGCCCTTAATTGGCCTGCTGAGCCCGCTGGGCGGGCTCAACAAGGTCAATCAAGGGAAAATCGCGTCGATTGGCCAGACGTCGATGGAGGCGGGACTAAAACCCGAAAGTTGTAGTCCCGCCTCCTTCCCGACAGCTTAATGAAAATCCAGCTCGGAGAGTGGGGGAGGGGGGGGCGCAGGCTTCCCGCACCAGTTGCTATTAATGTAGGCACAACACCATATCCGTGCTGCCTGCTAATTATAATGATTCGTGCGTGCAGCCAGCTCTACCTGCGCTATGCATTGGTTCTATGCCTGAAAAGGGGGGCGGGGGGGGTGGGGGGAGCAGTTATCAGGAGTGTAAGACAATATTTAAAGATTGCCAGCACCTCTTAAAGGGGCTGCAAAAACTGTGCAACAAGTCATGGAAGACATGGCTGAAGAAGGGAGCACGTGGGCACCAAGGTTTGCTGGTGCTGCACTAGAAGCCTTGGTGCAGGCAGTGGCCAGGAGGAAGGACATTCTTTTTCCCCCCAGGGGGCAAGAAGCCCCCCAGACATCTACTCAGGAGGCAGTGGGAAGCGATCACTGAGGGCACCACTCACTGCCTCATTAATTGCAACACTGACAGCACTCAACACTGCCCTCCCTCACCACCCTGCAAACAGTACCATTCATTAAATCTGCTTAACCTGCGAGGTGTTGCTGATGTCACCTGTTGCAGCCTGAAAGAGGCCCATGGCATAAAAGTTAAGGGCGCACCAGTGACCTTGACAGCTGCAGGTAGTGCTGGCCATGCCCTGGTTTGAGGTTGGAGTTGCGGTTGCAACAGGCGACATGGCTGAGTGATAGCCTCCTTGGTGAAGCACAATGCTCCTCGGTAAAGTTGATGTTGGAGAAGTGCTCCCTGAAGACCCTCTGTTCATATGTCCTCTTGTTTGCCCTCCTCTTCCACCTTCTCCCTCTTCTGGCAGCTTCTCCTGTTTCCGTGGTGTCTTCCTTGCTGCAACCCCTCGTACTCCGGCCCCAAAGTCAGCCCCGTGGGGCCACATATGTCTGCAGCCAGGCTATTTGTGAGGCGATGAGCAACAACAGTGCAAGAGCAGCAAAACCTCCCTCCGTGCAGTGAACTTTCCAGTCATACAACAGCAAAAAACCCGCCTAGAAGTCAAGAAGTAGCCAGAAACATTAAACCAGCAACTAACCATGATGCCTTTAAATAGCGCCGGCGAGGAGACTTTCCTGCTGGTTAGCGCCACGCTTTGCAGAGCGAGGTCAGCACATAGCGACTGAAGCGCTGGGGTTATCCAGAATGGCAAATGGATCTTCCCATTCCTGCCTGGCATATTGGGGACTTAGTAGGCCGTGAAGCGCCCATTTTCCAGGCTATAGCGTTTTGAAGCCTAATCGTCTTAATAGTGCATCAGTGCAATATATATATTTATAAAATAGTTGATCCCCCATGGTGTTACAAACAGGGAATTTGAACATGTGTGGTCTTCAGATGAAGTGGGGTTAGAGGGTGGGGCATAATCAGACCAGGGTGTATATGTATATAATTGAGTCCCTATTTTAAAGTCATACAATTTATCCTTATTTTTGTAGTTCCATTATAAATTTCTATGTCCACATTTACATTGAAAATTGCCTTGTTACAAAAATTGACAGGAAGTATGACGTAAGAAAACTACTAGGCACTTGGTCTAAGCGTTAAACAAAGCTTTAATCAACTGTTTTACAACATGGAGGTCTAGTTGTGTCCTTCACTAGTTCCTGTTAAGAATGTCCTGCGCAAGCTGGGCCCGTGCCCGAGTATTTATACTCTCCCTGGACAGCGCCACCCGTAGGCCGCTCAGTATTATTTCCTAAGTCTTTCTTTCATGAATGACTGATTCATGTCAAAGTGCATGCAGATTTTTAAATATATAAATATTATTTGACATATATATATATATTATATAAATCAATAATACAGGAAACTTTCGATTAACCGACCACTAAATAACCAGAACGCTCTATCCACCAGCAAAATTCAGGAGTCGGTTCAGGTAACTTTTTTTACTTTTAGTTACTTTTTTTACTCCATTTGTGGCTGTGCAAGCATGTAGCTGAAGCTGTTGCTAAGCTACAGAGACGCTTGCAAGTTGTGCCGATTGTTTTGAAGCTGCAACAGGGTTTGTTGCTTTAGGCAGAGCTCTGAGCTCCGTATGTTTTAACCATAGCGTTCGGTTATCCAGCATTGTTGATGGACCGGCACCAGGTCGGTCCCGTCCGTGCCGGATACCAGAAAGTTTCCTATATTTACACACTCGTGTACACACAAAAACAATACATTTGAAAGGTAAAATTCCTGACCACTAATTTTAGCAAAAGGGTAGTGTAATGTATGTACCTTTAAGGGGAGAACTACTTTTTACAGCTCCTGTATACTGTAGTACCGGCAGTGACCACACCTGTATATAAACCCTGAGTAGGGATCTGTACTTTAGTTTTAGAGTAACCTTCATCCAGTAAACACCTGTTGATTGTTCCTCTGCAGTCTCTGTCGATTTATTGAAGGACACCATACATCAAAATTCACGGATTTAACAGGTAGGCACAGGTACAAAGCAATATTTCACCCCTTTGTACCCATGCCTGCTTTTTCACTAAAATGAAGACACAAACTTCACCTCATTTCTGTACAAGTTTAAACCATGTAAACCAAAATAAGATCACGCAAAAACAGACTGTGGAAACTCTCTGGTGACCCTTAAGCTCAGACTATTGGGATGCAAGTATAATACTGGTGCGCAAGGTTACACAAGGTCTACAGGTTTATTAACAGCTCACTGTAGCAATCATGTGACTGACCTGTTTTGTCCAAGTATTAATCCTCTTCAGTTTTCTCTCTTGCTCTCCAATAGAAGTACCAATGGCAAACAATGGGCAAAAGGTTGTACTGATTACTGGATGCTCGTCTGGAATTGGTTTAGAGCTTGCGATACAACTTGCAAATGATGCCAAGAAACAATTTTATGGTAGGTGTTTCGTTAACTCAGTACTAATTCAAAAGAAAATATTTAGTATTGCACATATATGTTATGTAGGTTAGTCAGGTTACTTTTTAAATACATTAAATAAATGGAGGGGTTTTTTTTTCCTGGACAAAATATGAATTACATCTTTACTTTTACCTTAATAGATTTTTTAAAGTTTCTTTTACATATTGATGTTTCTAAAGAAATAATTATTGTGTATCACAAAAGTACATTGCAATGCCCACGAACCATCACTCTGACAGAAATTTTCAGAGATAGGGGAACACTCAAAACCAAGTAAAATTTCTTCTAAGAACATCGCAGGTAATTTCAAAACTAATCTCTAATCTAACCTTGGAGTTTAAACAATTTATAAACTGTACTAGGTTGCATCATGCTCTTTATGGTATTGTCTGAATCCCTTGACTAAATTGTTGCCTTGTAAACACTCCTAGGTAACTATTATTCTCTGTATAAAGGCCCACATCTTTCTTTGAATGTTCATAATTTGAACATTATTATATGAAAGCACGCCAAAGGTTCCGAATGTGCACTTTTGTCAACGATACCAGGATTTAACATTTCAGTTTTGTCAATTGATTATTTGAAACTGATAATCCATCTCTGCTGTATCTTTCAACCTTATTTGAAAACTTTATAATGGGACAGAATGCTAGCTGACCTCCAGGGCATTGCTCACGGGTAATCTGGAGCACAGTTACGAGGGTATGTTTTCTGTTTTCAGGAAATTGTGGCAGACGCCCCATGATTTTTCACCTGTTAAAGTTAGATAGAAAACTATAGGGTGTACGCTCATTGGGCGGGCATCCGTGCCAGGAGCCGAAAATTGACCCTGTGACATTTCGCTGCTAACCTACTCCGTCCGTTTAAAGCCAGTGTTGACGTAACCTCAGATGAGAGGCAGGTGATTGCAAGTAGTTTCAAACTCAGTGGTAAATTGCAACACACACACACAAACATTACATCTTCAAAGCAATCTTGAAAGAGAAAGAAAGCTGGACAATGATACAGGTTGAACCCCGGTAATCCGGCACCTGACGGTCCGGCACGAATTGAAACCAGCGGTCTTATGTTAGCGAACTCGATTTTGGGTATACAAGGCATCATTCCCACGTTTGCAGCTTACACAAAACTCAGAAACGTAGTAAGCAGTGAAGAGGATAACTTCAGGATGAATTTCAGGACAAAAAAGCCAGACGGGTGAAAGGGACAGACACATAGAAAGACATACAGGGTGTTATTTACCTAACCTTCAGTGGTTCGGAATTTTCAATGGTCCGACACCGGCCTGGTCCCGAGGGTGCCGGATTACCGGGGTCCAACCTATATTGAGCTGAAATTCATAAGTAATTACAATTCACCTCTGATTCACTTGAAGACTTAGCGAACATAGCCTAGCGATCGAAAAAGGCAGACACAGGCAGACCAGGCTGCCAAGAGAAGACAGGATATGCTCTCACTGCAGTCAGGGAGTAGTTGAGACAGAGATGCACTTCCTCACAGCCTGTGGAAAATATCAGGGCATCAGAGAGAATTTCTATCAAAAATTCTCACAAATATGCCCTGAATTCAGAAATCTGACTGACAACCAAAAACTCCCATTCCTACTGGGGGAGGAGAGAAGCTGTGTAACACTGGCGGCACACTATGTTACAGCTTGCCATGAACAGAGGGACAACCAGTAAACTAAGACAAGAGTATATATAAACAAGGCGAAAATATATTTATAAACTCAGGGATATACCTGTTTATACACTGTATGAATGGAACCGCGTTTATGTGTTCAACCATAAATGTATTTTGATGCTTTGGCAACATAAGATGTACCTTATCATGCCAATAAAGCGATTTGTATTGTATTGTATTGTATTGTATACAAGTAGCTACAATTACCTGGATAGATAGATATGATACAGATCAATGTATTCTGTAAATTACATTTATTTGTATACATGTGCGTATATTCAGCAAATTTCAGTATCATTTTGGTACCAGTTTTTTTTATTTAAGCAAAATTACCTGACAGGTACAGGCAAGTTTACCAGAAAAATCACTTACATTTTGACATAAAAGGTCATTGTGCTGGTGCTGACGCTAACTCCCCACCAGCACAATGACCTTTTATGTCAAAATGTAAGTTTTCCCTCCTCTTTATCTATCTTTTAATATTTTTCCTCAACTGTTTAATTCTCTATGTTAATTAAGAAAGCTTTACTGTAATTCAAATTGTCTTGTTTATTTAAAACGTATGACATACCCACTGTAGGCTTGAAACCAAGAGCTGATTATCGTAACAGGATTTGTCTCTTTACAGAAGCATGTGATGCTCTTGCATTAACTGTGACTAATAGACAGGAACCCCCACCACCAAAATTAACCCATTAATGCGGAGTTTCCTTTGCAAATTTAAAAATATGATTTCTATCATGTAACCCTGAAACTATCAGCAGATACAAGGAAATTTCTGTGGCCCTAGGATGACCAGTTTTATATCCAGTGACATGAAAGCAAACATCAGTGTTACAGTAAGAAGGTTTTACTATTGTAAAATCAATCCTAAACTACAAAATCATATTTCAATGTATATTTTAATAAAAATAATTAATGCTGCTCATCCTATCACCATTCCTTCCATTCATTATGGGCCGGAATTTGCGGTGGGTAGTAACAGCGAACTAACAGTGTCCGCCGTTATTAGCCCTTTGGAACTGAACGCAGCTTCAGGATCTAGCGCATGCGCATCTAAACACGGAAATCCTGAAATTACGGTCAGTCATTCATTGCTCTGACACTGGCTGTACTGTGCACTCCCACCCCCCGCCATAGCCGGCAATCAGTATAATGAGTGAAACTGACGAAAACTTGGGCTTTTCCGCGTAATATCACTGTTAAATACCCCATTCAATGTCGGGCTGAAGGGTTTGGAGGGTTCGAGATGTCCGGTGTTCAGGTGAGTGATGGGTGCATGAGTGCAGAGGTAAGTGTGTTTGGTGTGTGTAAAGTGTTTAAAGAAGTTTAATTACCTTTACAGCCTTCAGGTCTCGGGAGTCCCTCATCTCACCGGCACAGAAAGCAGAATGGCCGCGAGCTGTCAAAAGTTGCCGCATTCAGCTTTCTGTTCTGGAGAGATCTCTAAATCAGCCTGAGAGGAAGGAATTAACTTAGAGTACAGATTGTCAGTGTTTGACAGCTTCAAAGAGCTGTCAAACGCTGATATTTCATCTGTCAAAAGCTCTTGACAGATGAAATGTCAATCTGTGACGTCACCTGTTGCCGGGTGGCCCTTAATTGGCCTGCTGAGCCCGCTGGGCGGACTCAACAAGGTCAATCAAGGGAAAATAGCGTGGGTTGGCCACAAGTTGATGGAGGCGGGACTACAACCCAAAAAGTGGGAGTCCCGCTTCCAAAAGCTCCCCATTGACAAAATCCAGCCCAATGTATTATTCTTCTGTGAAAGTGTAGTTGCGTGTCCCTTTAAGATGAGAAATTGATGAATTTCGGAGAGAATGAGGCTTTCAAATGAAGACAAATAATGAGGGCATTAAAAAACAATGTGACGTAATAAAACTCACTACGCACTTGGTTCGAGTATAAAGCAAGGCTTTAATCAACTTGTTTCAAAACATGGAGGTCTAGTTGTCCTTCACTAGTTCCTGTTTTACAAAATGTCCCTGTTCAAGCTGGGCCCACGCCCGAGTATTTATACTCCTTGGACGGCGCCACCAGCTGGCCATCCAGTGTTATTTCATGAGTCGTTTCTTCATGATGATGAGATTTATAACACAATGGATAGATTTAATCATGTTGATGTGGATTACTCCCTGTGCCACAAGCTAGGGAGTATAGAAATAGGAGGCTAGAGCAGATGAATGCATGCCCAGAGAGATGTTGCAGGAGGGAGGGCTTCAGATTCCTGCGACATTGAGTCAGAGTCAATATGGTTTTATGAAAGGGAAATCGTGTTTGACAAATTTATTGGAGATTTTTGAGGATGTAATTAGCAGGGTTGATAAAGGGGAACCAGTGGATGTCGTATATTTGGATTTCCAAAAGGCATTCGATAAGGTGCCACATAAAAGGTTATTACACAAGATTAGGGCTCACGGGGTTGAGGGTAATATAGTAGCATGGATAGAGGATTGGTTAACGGCAGAAAACAGAGAGTAGGGGCTCGATTTTGCCATAGGGGTCAGGCTGGGGCGTGCGTGTCAGGTGGTTTTCATGTCAGGACCCCGACTCCAGTGTGATGTGGGAAAAAAGTGCGATTTTCCCCTAATTGGGCAATTGATTTCCAGCGTGTGGGAACCCCTGGCCCAATTAGTCTTTCCATCCTGAAAGTCGCCTCCGATGACGTCATCATCAGTGCTGCTGGATTTAAGGCCTGCAAGCAGCCTTGCTTCTTCTGGAGACTGAAAACACTTCGGGCATTGTATGAAGGACTTCATTTACCCACCATGTCCACCAGCAAGCTAAAGTGTGCACCTCGCTTTGATGAGCCCTCCCTCCAAGCTCTGGTGGAGGGAGCAAGATCGAATAAGGAGGTGCTCTTCCCTTCCTCAGGGAGAAAAAAACCCACCACAACAGACTAAAGCTGTGTGGCTGCAAGTGGCCCGGGAGGTCAATGCCATCTCTATGTGCCGCAGAACCTGGCTGCAGTGCAGGAAGAGCAGATGAAAATCTTTCCCAAAAGCATTTTGACAGTGTGGATAACACAGTGCCACCTGCTGGTCCATGTCATTTTATTAAAATTGGAATTTCCAGCTAGTGATGTGACAGGCAATAGTTACAGATGACTGCTGACGGTGTAACATTTGGATTTGCATTAGAAATGTTTGCATAGTGGGACTAATTGGATAACTTTTTCAAAAAGCCAACACAGGCACAATGGCTTCCTTCTGTGCTGTATGATTCTATGAAACTCTTGACACAGAAAGTGAGGGGGTGATCAGGAAGTGCATGTAGATGGATGGTTAAGATAGCACAATACATGGTGATACATTTTTTTAAATTTTCTTTTCAAAAAAGTTATTGCTACTATGAGAAATTTAAGTAGAAAAGGAAAACTAGAAGCTGCTGCTGGAGAGACACTGAACAAGACATTACACATCAACCAGCTAGATGTTTGCAGTGATGAGTCGGTGACGGATTGCCTCAACAGTATTCAAGATGGAAGAATCGACATACTGGGTAAGGAAATGAAGCATTACACATCTTAAATAGTAAACATGCCCAAGTACTTTATTCTTTGGATGCTACATCCACAAGATCACTATCTGCATCCTCCAGGTTGTATAGCTTTGTTGGTGCTTACATAAGAACATAAGAAGTAGGAGCAGGAGTAGGCCATACGGCCCCTCGAGCCTGCTTCGCCATTCAATAGGATCATGGCTGATCCGAACCTAGACTCACGTCCACTTCCCTGCCCTCTCCCCGTAACCCTTAATTCCCTTATCAGCTAGGAAACTGTCTATCTCCATTTTAAATTTATTTAATGTCGCAGCTTCCACAGCTCTCTGGGGTAGCAAATTCCATAGATTTACTACCCTCTGAGTGAAGAAGTTTCTCCTCATCTCAGTTTTGAAACGGCAGCCCCTTATTCTAAGATTATGCCCCCTAGTTCTAGTCTCACCCATCAGTGGAAACATCCTCAGCGCATCCACCCGATCAAGCCCCCTCACAATCTTATATGTTTCGATAAGATCGCCTCTCATTCTTCTGAATTCCAATGAGTAGAGGCCCAACCTACTCAACCTTTCCTCATAAGTGCTTGCAAACTTTGGTGAGCGTGACTTGGAATTTTCGTGTATGGAGCTCTCACGTTTCTTTGTGTATTGAGGTCTCCCAATTGGGACTTGAAATTTTTCAGTATTGAAATTTCAATTTTGTGTATGTGGGTCTCTTTTTTTGTATGGGGGCTTAGAATTTGTATACATGGGGCCTCACCTTTTGTGCACATGGGTTCACAATGCTGTATAATCATGTGGCCCACTCCGTGATTGTGACACTGGGATCTCAGCTTCAAAAGGTTGGACATTCCTGGCCTACCAAGCCCACAATTACAAGGAGCATATGTGGGGATGCTGGCGAAGAGACCCTCAACTCGCGTTGCATTGTGTGTAATATTTATGTGGTTGTATGTACACTGTGACTTTATTGCATGTCAGTGAGTGAGAAGAGGGGGTCAGGACATTACTAGTACAACAGTACAGACCCTGAGTTTGGAAGGTATCTGGTTCCATCTTCCCTTTACTCCCTCAAAGCTCTCTTAGGTAAGAATGTACAAAATAACCTCCGGAAAGTGAGTCAAAGACTTCTCATTTCTAGCACCTCCTCCAGTTCAGGTCTATCCCCTTACAGGAAGCTTTGGTTTATCCGGAGGTTAACTGTCCGGAATGTTCGAGCCACCGGCAAAAATCAGGAGCTGTTTCGTTAGGTTTTTTTTCTTTTCGTTGCTTTTTTTTCACCAGTCAGGCTCTGCAAGGTCTCGCTGAAGCTGTTGCTAAGCTACAGAGACACTTGCAAGGTACGGCCGACTGTTTAGAAGCTGTTAAGCAACAGGGTTTGTTGCCAGATACGGAGCTCAAAATCTCCATATGTTTCAACATTAGCGCTGGTTTGTCCGGCAGTTTTGATGGGACGGCAACAGCTCGGTCCCGTCGGTGCCGGATAGCACAAAGTTTCCTGTATTTGCCATCTTGTAATCTGATCACATAACGAGTCTTGATATAATCTGAGCTTTAAAGGAGCGTGTATGTGGGTCTCGTTTTTTTGGCTGTACATTCTATGTAACATGGCCAGCCTGCAGTCCATCCTGTGTGTCAGTAATTAAACATGCATTGCGAAGCTTAAGTCAGTCAGGAAGATTTATTGATGAAGCTCCTTTAAGATTTCAGTGTAAGCAATTCAAATATAAGCTGCAACCTGCACGTGTGCCATGCTGCTGTGTGACCGCTCACAGTAAGCATTCAAAGGGTTGTAAAGTACAGGAAACTCTTTATTATCCGGCACCGACGGGACCGGCGTGGTGCCGGTTTATCAAAAAGTCCGGATTACAGAGAGGTATAGTAAAAGGTACGAGAGCTCCGTACACAGCAACAAATCCAGGCTTCCCTGTTGCTTTGCAACATGTGCAAGAACCCCGACCACAGACCAAGCGTCCCTGTTGCTTAGCAACAAGTGCACGAACCCCAGTTACACAGCCACAGATGCAGGAACGGCCACTAATATGAAGTAAAACTTACCTGAACCTACTCCTGAATTTTGCCGGTTAACAGAGATTTCCGGTTATTTAGGTGCCGGTAAATCGAGAGTTTCCTGTAATCTGAATGTTTTGGAGGGGCAAGCAACAACAACTTGCATTTACATAGCACCTTTAAAGTAGTAAAAAGTCCCAAAGCGCTTCACAGGAGCGATTATGAAACAAAATTTGACACTGAGCCACATAAGGAGATATTAAGACAGGTGACCAAAAGCTTGGTCGAAGAGGCAGGTTTTAAACAGCGTCTTAAAGGAGAGAGAGGTAGAGAGGCAAAGGGGTTTAGGGAGGGAATTCCAGAGCTCAGGGCCTTGGCAGCTGAAGGCACGGCCACCAATGGTGGAGTGAGGAAAATCAGGAGATGTGCAATAGGCCAGAATTGGAGGAATGCAGAAATCTCAGTATAAGATTAACAGATTCTAAGGATACACTTTTCAGCATGCTATAAAAATATGTTGGCACCTTTCCTCAGGTCTGCCATCTTCTTCCACATTTGACGGCCAGTCCTCTGGGTGCTACAGAGATTACATTTCATATTATTAACTCATTCCCACCTTGATATCACACAATTCAGTATCTTACCCTATAAACAATATCCAACTTTGTATTTCCAAATCAGAAAAATAAAATTGTGTTTACTGGTTATAGACTGGAATGGAAACCATTTGACAAGACATTTTTGTTCATTTATCATTTATAATATTGACCATTACAAAAAAATATTTGTTGCCTTATATATTTGTCTAGTGAACAATGCCGGGGTTGGAAAGATTGGACCAATAGAAAGTCTAAGCATCCAGGAAATGAAAAGTATATTTGACACAAACTTTTTTGGAGTTGTTCGGATGGTCAAGGCCGTGCTTCCAGATATGAAGAGAAGAAAGAGTGGGCACATTGTTATGATGAGCAGTGTGGTAGGGCTTCAAGGTATCAATAACCTCTTCAATTCAGTTTATGAATAGAACTCTTATTAAGCATACTGAATGTTCTGAAACTAGATGTGGGATACCTGCACAGCTTTTAATTTCAGAATCAAGAGTTGAGCTTTGTTGTTTCAAGTGATCTGGGCTGGAAGTCGAAAACATATGGATCAAAGGTTTCCTCTCTCTCCATGCCAGGGACAGGCACAGAGCCACTGAAATAGGCCAGACACACAGGCCCTCCCCCCCCCCCTCCCCCCCCCCCATCTCCCAACCTTTGCAGGGTCAGGCATTCAGAATTGGGAGAAGAGAACCAGCTCCTACTACAAGCCTGGGGCCTGCAGCAATGGATACGGCCGCTGACTATGGGGCATTCTGGCTGTCCAAAAACAGCAGCCAGAAGGCCAACCAGGATCAATTTGCTCCTGTGAGGCCCCTATTTAGGCCTCCTTGGCCTTTTTGCCTGCTTGTTTCAGACCCACGAAGCTAAGCGATGCCACTTGCAAGGGTCACAGCTTCTTTGGGCACCACTACATATAAGCGCCCAAACAACATTCCCCAGAGAAAAATAAGGCAAGGCGCTATTAGACCCGTTCTCCATTTCCATGCTGTTAGTGTACCTGTGTCTGTTGTAGGCTACCCTCATGGGAACCCTGGGAATTTTAAGGCAATGTAATGTGTTAGAGGCACCTTCCCCTTTTCACGTAGTAACTGAGCACTACCCAGTCACATAGGAGAGGAATATCATGGCCCGAGATCCTTAGGGCAATGTATAGTTTACATAGAGAAAATCCAGTGTAAAATATTTTGTCTTTAATAGCGACTATAGCAACTAGCTATCTGTCAATATAATGAGAGGATATCAAAGCACTGCCTGTTCAGAAAGTCACAATGGGTAGATGTGCAACATAAATTTAGCTTGTATGTTCGAAGATGGTACTGCAACTACATAAAATCATTGCTTTAGAGAGGTTTGATTTGGAAATGCTAGAGTATTGTATTTTATTCTTGGAAGTTGTCATTCTTTTTCAATAAGAAATTCTGCATGCTCGAAATGTTTCCAACGGTATGACACCTAGAAATTGCCATGTTCAATGTGTTGATAGAGGTAACAAGTTTCTCATTTTTATTTCCAAAGTCAGAATAGGTTGCGAGAGCTGTTTTATAAAACAAAAATTAAGTACATCAATTGAAGGTGGGCAAACCATGTTGCAGTTTCCACATATTTAAGGATCCTGGTCCTTTAGGTCCGTGTTAGAACTAGCTCTAAAGGGATAAAATCTTCAGCAGAGCTAATTACAGCACAGCACTGAACTTTACCAACACGAAGTTTAGGAAAGGATGACTGCCACCCATTTTAGTCACGGGAATCATCAACGTCAAGGCAGATGGCATTATTTCTGGTATGGTTAAAACAAAATCACAGATATCATAGAAACATAGATACATAGAAGATAGGAGCAGGGGTAGACCATTCGGCCCTTCGAGCCTGCTCCGCCATTCAATGAGATCATGGCTGATCATCCAAATTCAGTACCCGGTCCCTGCCTTCTCCCCATATCCCTTGATCCCTTTAGCCTTAAGAAATATATCCAACTCTTTCTTGAATATATGTAATGAACTGGCCTCCACCGCCCTCTGTGGCAGAGAATTCCACAGGTTCACCACTCTCTGGGTGAAGAAATTCCTCCACATTTCGGTCCTAAATGGCTTACCCCTTATCCTTAGACTATGACTCCTGTCCTCAGTTAGCTTCAGTTTTTTTCCTGTCTCTAAAGCATTTATTTCAAAATCCTTAACCTGATTTACAAATCCTGCATGGTCAACAGCACCATCACTCACCAAAGGAGCACAAATCTGGGAGAATGCTCTTAATAGCTCAGACACTATACTGGAATGTTAAAGTTCACAGTAGCCCATGCCCCACTTGGTCAAGCCTCACGCTGCAACTTTGCACTAAGTCATCAGCCAATGTAATGCCTGTCTTTTGTCATATTACCAACTGTTTCCATTCCTAAACTTATTATGGTCCTATTCCTAAATAGAAATAGAAGTGACACAAGCAGGGATCGTGAAATGAAATACAGTTCCCAGCACTTACTTAGCGTAGTTATTGGAGACATCCATTAGCCATTTGTCATTCCGATATATGTCAATGACAAAGGCACCACTTATACCTTATTAAACACTCCGGCTATTTTGTGTATTTATATAGCGCCTTTAACGTAGTAAAACGTCCCAAGGCGCTTCACAGGAGTATTATATGCAAAATTTTGACACTGAGCCACATAATTAGGGCAGGTGACCAAAAGCTTGGTCAAAGAGATAGGTTTTATGGAGCCTCTTAAAGGAGGAGAGAGAGGTAGCGAGGCGGAGAGGTTTAGGGAGGGAATTCCAGAGCTTAGGGCCTAGGCAACAGAAGGCACGGCCGCCAATGGTGGAGCGATGAAAATCGGGGATGCTCAAGAGGGCAGAATTAGAGGAGCGCAGAGATCTCGGGGGGTTGTGGGGCTGGAGGAGATTACAGAGATAGTGAGGGGCGAGGCCATGGAGGGATTCGAAAACAAGGATGAGAATTTTGAAATCAAGGCGCTGTTTAACTGGGAGCCAATGTAGGTCAGCGAGCACAGGGATGATGGGGGAACGGGACTTGGTGCGAGTTCGGACACGGGCAGCCAAGTTTTGGATGACCTCAAGTTTACGTAGGGTGGAATGTGGGAGGCCAGCCAGGAGTGCATTGGAATAGTCAAGTCTAAAGGTAACAAAGGCATGGATGAGGGTTTCAGCAGCGGATCAGCTGAGGCGGGGCGGAGACAGGTGATGTTACGGAGATGGAAATAGGCGGTCTTTGTTATGCTGCAGATTTCCTTGGCTGCTTAAGCCTCCATCATTAGTGTTACAGTTTGCACTAACAGCAGCAGCAAGCAGTGTTGGAGAAAGAAAAGCAATGAGCCCCAGCATAAAAACTGACCTCCTAAACAAGATGGATAAGCTTCCAAAGGTGAGCCAACGCAACCTAGTACAACCGTACCAAGTGTGGCTTAAATAAATAACCCACATAAACACTGGTTTATTTTATTAACTGGTGAATTGGGTGCATTTTGAATGTCAGGTTAATTTTTGAGAAGCGCTTCTCATTAAACCGCTCAGCTCATATAGCGGGAAACCTATGTTAGCACCATTGCGCCCAATAAGTGGTGGGGGCTATCTGTGCTTGACAGTGTCCAACCATACAAACAAGGTACTTCTTCTCACCCTGCAAGTACATGCATGTGGTGTGTTCCCCTCCTGTAGTAGTACCAGTGGTGGAAGGTGGGTCATCTGACGAAATGGCAGGAATGACGTATGAGGAGAGATTGGGTCGATTGGGCTTATACTCGCTGGAGTTTAGAAGAATGAGAGGGGATCTCATTGAAACTTATAAAATTCTAACAGGACTAGACAGACTAGATGCAGGAAGGATGTTCCCGAAGGCAGGGGAGTCCAGAACCAGGGGTCACAGTCTAAGGATAAGGGGTAAGCCATTTAGGACAGATATGAGGAGGAATTTCTTCACCCAGAGAGTGGTGAACCTGTGGAATTCTCTACCACAGAAGGCAGTGGAGGCCAATTCATTAAATATATTCAAGAAGGAGTTAGATATATTTCTTAAGGCTAAAGAGATCAAGGGATATGGGGAGAAGGCAGGGACAGGGTACTGAATTTGGATGATCAGCCATGATCTCATTAAATGGCGGAGCAGGCTCGAGGGGCCGAATGGCCGACTCCTGCTCCTATCTTCTATGAACCTTCAGATTGTAATAATGGAAATGAAAAGAACAGCAGCACATCTTAATAGTGGAGTATCAATGTGAATGTCTTGAACAGTTAGTGGAAAAAGCACCAGAATAAATGTGACCAGGCTGCACAACATAACTTCAAACATTTTTCCTTTGCTGTGTCATACTTAGCTCACTGATGGTGCAGGAGAACCAGTATCTAATATTGCCACCCTTTCTTCAGAGTGTCTATTGACACCGCTGTTAGCCAATGAATTGCACTGTGCCAGCCAACGGGTTGGAAGTTGGGGTGGGATTTACGCCAGGATTCACAGCAAACAAAAAAGGTCTATAAATTCGTGAACGCAACAAAAGCTGCCGGTGCCACTGTGGGCCGGTGTTAACGGCCACCGAAAATGGTGGCGCTGGCAGGACCAAAAAACTGGCGCTGGGGACTAATTAACATTAGCCCAGCACTAAACTCACTGTGCAACGCCGTCCTAGTGGCGTTCGTCCCAGCAGCTCCAATGTAGCATAGCCGTAGTGTCATTGCAGCTAGAACAGCCTGCTCTGAAAGCGAGGCTGTCATTTCAGAAAACAGTTCGCTCTCTTAAAGGGGCACTGCTTTCGGAAATGAAAAAAAAAAATATGTAAAAATAGGCAGCTTTTAGTCCTTACAGCTCAACTGCCTTCTGAAAAAAAAATTAACGTTAAAAAGAATTCCCAAATGGGACTCTTCAGCTCTTAAAGCTCAATTGCATTCCGCACCTAAAAAAGAAAAATGGGAAAAGTGCTTCAGCGCTAACACAAATGGCTCAGCAAGACAGGGAAGGGGCACCCGGGGTCTCGCACGCAGCACTCCAGCTTTGTGCAGGTGGTCAATACTGCAAGAGAGGTCCTGTACCCACAGGGGCCAGGAGGCCCTCCAGAAAGAACAATGTGGGACCACATCAGCGAGGCCGTCAGTGCCAGCAGTGTCACCCCCATGACCTGGCTCCAGTGCCCAAAGAAGCTTCATGACCTCAGACCGGTCAGTGAATGAATCTTCAAACACCGTCTCCTACCAGTTTTAAACATTTCTAAACACAAACTCAATGGGGGTGATTTTCATTCAGAAGTCGGGAAGGAGGCGGGACTACAACTTTCGGGGTTGTAGTCCCGCTGTTAAGTCTGTGTGTTCTAATTATTGTTAATAAGAATCACTGCACACAGACCACAAGAATAAATTCAACAGGTCTTTACTAGTCGAAGGTCAGGCTGAACTGCCCAATAAATCATTACACAGCACTTATATACCGGTGTGGTCACCACCGGTATTACAGTATACAGCAGCCAAGATAAAGTAGTGCATCTCTTAAAATAGTTCTCTTAAAGGTGGAACGGTTACATACACCACAATCCTCCCTTTTTAGCTTAACAATATATATTCCCCATTTAACATAACATAATAACATATATACACAACTTCATGTAAAAACAGTTCACAGATTCAGTCTCTGAGGAGGCCTCCTGATCCGAGACGGATAACGCCTTTCAGGGGTCTCTGGTTCTCGTTGCTGGGGTGACTCATCTAGTTGATCCCCTATGGATAGGACATCATCATCAGGTATATTCACTTCTGAGGTAGATGCTTCAGGTTCACTAACTTCCTCCACGGTTGTCTCTGTCGTAACCATGGGCTCGACCCTTGTTCTCGATCTCACCAGTTGGTCAGCATGACGTCGCATTACGTTTTCACCAACATCTACCGTGTACCTCAGGGGTCCTTGTCTGGCCCGAATTGTTCCAGATTGCCATTTCTCGTTTTTATAGTCCCTGGCTAACACCGGTTGTCCTATTTCAAAACTCCGAGTGGGCTTGTTATTGATATGCTGGAACTGTTTGTTTTCGACTTCCCTCCGCACATTTGGTTTTAACAAGTCCAACCTGGACCGCAACCTCCTGTTATAGAACATCATGGCAGGACTTTGGTTTGTTGTTGCATGGGTGGCGTTTTGATATGCCAGTAGGAAATTGTCCACCTTGTGTTGCAGTGGAATCTGATCTTCGCTCACGGCCTTTATTGCCTTTTTGAACGTCTGTACAAACCTCTCGGCCAGCCCATTCGTAGCTGGATGATATGGGGCAGAGGTATAATGTTTCACCCCATTCTTCTTCAGGAATTTCTGGAATTCCTCTGACACGAACTGTGGTCCGTTGTCTGAACATATTTGCTCTGGCAATCCATTTCTTGCAAATATCGTTCTTAGCACCGCGATCGTCTTCTCCGAGGTAGTGGTAGTCATTTTAATCACTTCTGGCCATTTAGAATGTGCGTCCACCGCAATTAAAAACATGGAGTCCATGAATGGACCAGCAAAGTCAATATGTACACGTTGCCATGGGGTTGAAGGCCATTCCCATGGATGCAGCGGTGCAATTGGAGGTGCATTTTGGACTTTTTGGCACCCTGAGCAGCTTTTCGTCAGATCCTCTATCTGTTGGTCGATACCCGGCCACCACACATAAGCCCTAGCAAGGCTTTTCATCTTGACTCCCCCCAGATGACCTTCATGTAGTTCTTTTAGAACTCTCTCTCTTAACTTAGGAGGGATAATCACCCTTGTTCCATACATCAATGTTCCCTGACAGATGGACAGCTGTTCTCGTCTTGCTGAGAATGCCGGTAACAGTGGATCACCATGGGCTGGCCATCCCTTTACTGTCAATTCGTAGACCCAGGACAGTGTCGGGTCATTCCTAGTCTCCCTTTCAATATTTGCATTGGTGACAGGTAAACATTCGATGATGGTCGAGTGAAATAACTCCACCGGGTCAACCGTCGGTGCCTCCTCCTCAGTAGGTAGTGGCAGGCGCGACAGCCCATCAGCATTACCATGCTGCTTTGTACCTTTGAATTCTATCTGATATTGATGTGCCCCTAGGAAAAGGGACCATCTCTGGAGCCTCTGTGCTGTCATCACCGAAACACCCTTCTTAGGGTTAAAAATGGATACCAACGGCTGGTGGTCTGTCAGCAGTGTAAACTTCTGGCCCTGCAGGTAATGATTAAACTTCTTTACTCCCCACACAAGGCTGAGAGCCTCCCTATCTATCTGAGCATAGTTGCACTCAGCGGAGGTCAATGATCTGGATGCAAATGCGACTGGCCTTTCCAAGCCATTTGGCAACTTGTGTGAGAGTACTGCTCCAATACCATAAGGAGAAGCATCACAAGCTAAACGAATAGGTAGCGTTGGGTTGAAGTGAGCCAACACTTCCTCTGAGGTGATCAATGCCTTGCTTTTGCGAAAGGCCTTCTTACAGTCCTCGCTCCACTTCCATGGTACTTCTTTCTGCAAAAGAGCGTTCAGCGGGTGCAGCACCGTGGATAGATTTGGCAGAAACTTATGGTAATAGTTAATCAACCCTAGAAACGACCTCAACTGGGATACATTTTCCGGAGCGGGAGCCTTCACAACAGCTTCGATCTTGTCAGGTGACTTGTGCAGCCCCTCCTGGTCAATGACATGACCACAGGACGAGATCCGTTTCTGAAAGAACTCACATTTCTGGCGATTAACTCGAAGTCCATATTCCTTCAATCTGGTGAGCACCAGTTTCAAATTTGCAAGGTGTTCCTCATCGTCATCTCCTGTAATCAGGATATCGTCCAAGTAACATTGAGTGCTTGGAATTCCCTGTAATACCTGCTCCATGGCCCTCTGCCAAATTGCTGGAGCCGAAGCCACTCCAAAAACCAGTCTATTATATTGATACAAGCCTCTGTGCGTGTTGATTGTGAGATACTGGCGCGACCCTTCCTCAACTTCCATCTGTAAGTATGCTTGCGCCAGGTCTATCTTGGTGAAGTGTTTCCCGCCAGACAATGAAGCAAAGATATCCTCAATCCGCGGAAGCGGATATTGCACCGTGTGAAGCACCGGATTAACCGTGATCTTGAAGTCTCCACAGATGCGGACCTTCCCCGGTTCCCCTGGCTTGTTACTCGATGAACGCTTCATGACGGGAACAATGGGCATGGCCCACTCACTCCAGTCCACCTTAGACAGTACTCCTGAACGTTTTAGCCCTTCCAGCTCAGCTTCCACAGCAGGTCGTATCGCATAAGGTTTTGGGTTTGCATGTTCTGCAATCTTGATTTTTGCCGTAATTCCTCTCAGTATTCCCAGTCCCTGTTGGAACACCTCTTTAGCCTCATCCAATATTCTGGACAATCGTTCAGGTTTGACATCTTTTTTTCCGGAATCTACCGTTATTGCTTTTAGGGAGTGCCAGTCCATATTTATTTTCCTGATCCACTCCCGTCCCAGAAGTGGTGGACCTCCCTCAGGTAGTACATATAAGTCCATTTCTTGGTGTTCTTTGCCCTTGTGTACCACCTTGACTTTTATCTTTCCGATGGGGTATACTCTTTGCCCCGTGTATGTCTGCAATACTACCTCCGTATCCTGTAGGGGAATATGTGTGAATAACCTGTTGTAATCTTGCTTATTCATGACCGTCAACGCCGATCCGGTGTCCAATTCCATCTTCACTTGTACTCCTGCTATCTGAAGTGTGACCCAGATAGTTTGTAGGTCAGCTTCCTTACTCACATTGTGAATTCTCAGACTACCCAGTTCCTTGCTGTTGGAGTCTGAATCCGAATTCTGTTCATCCAAACTCTTCTCAGCCACCTTATGTACCTTTCTGCACTTTTCCTACGGTGACTTTTTGTTGCTGGTCTTCTTTCCTGACCGGCATACTTTAGCTATGTGACCAAGCTTGCCACATTTTCTACATTCCTGATTTTTAAACCAGCATTGGTTCTGATCGTGTGTTGTCTTTCCACAACGATAACATTTCGCTGTACCCAAAGCCATTTGATCTATGCTGAGTACTGCTGCCTTCAGCTGCATTTCCGCAGTGCCTCTCGCTGCGGCTTCGTGCGATGCTGCAATAGTGACAGCCTTATCAAGTGTAAGATCATTCTCTTCAAGCAGCCGCTTTTGTGTTCCTTCTTTCGACAATCCACACACGAATTTGTCTCTCAGTGCCTCTGTCAGTCTTTCCCCAAACTGACAGTATTTCGCTAGCTTACGCAGTTCAATTAAATACTCCGCGTTGCTTTCCTCTTTCAGTTGCGTTCTCGCATAAAATTTAAATCGTTCCGCTAACATCAGCGGTGTGGGGTTCAAATGATTTCTCAGGACAGCAACAATATTAGCGAAAGCCTGATCCGCCGGTTTAGCTGGTGATAGAAGATGCTTCAATAGCCTGTATGTCTTCGCACCCATTGAGTTTAGTAAGGTTAGTGCTTTATCTTCATCTGATATTTTATTTGCCTTACAATAAATCTCTATGCGTTCTACATACGTGGCCCAATCTTCAACATCGGCATCGAAATCGTTGATGTTACCACGCTTAGGCATCCTCGCAATCTTCTTGAGAAACAAAAAGAAATTTTTCTTTTCTTTTATTTTTTTCAAAATGGCGGTTTCCCGCGCTTGTCTTCTTCCCCCGCCTACGAAAATGGTGGCTTCCCGCGTTTGCCTTTCTCCCCCGCTGGCTGTAATGGCGATTGTCGTATTGCTGCATTCGCCCTCCCCAGCGGTTCTCAAATCGTGCCTCCCAGCCCCTCTTGCAGTCTGGTCCTTTCCCCCGGCTGCGGCTGAGTTCTCCGCGGTTTTTAAAATTATTTTTATTTTCTCCCGCGCCTCGCGGCCTCGGTAGCTGCCCGGCCTTTTTCCCCGGTCGCGGTCGAGCTCTCTCTCGACGCTGTTGCGTCTCCCAGCCCGCTTGCAGCCCGGTCTTTTACACCGGCTGCGTTTTCATTCACCGCGGCTCCCGTGCCTTACGCTGCCCCAGTCTCAGCGCCTCTGGCCCCAACTTCTGTCCGGCTCTTTTCCCCGGCCGTGGTCGAGTTCTCCGCCCTTATATCCTCCGTTTTTCCCTCCCCTACTTCACAGCCAACGTGGCCGACTTGCTGCTCGTCGCTGATCGGCTTACCCACCACCGTGATAGAAGGGATGATCACTGCCTGTTGCTGATGGAAGGCTTCGTGTCAGGATTCTTCCTTGCTCTTCAGCCCCGAGTCTTTTCTCAGCAGGATGATGAGGGCGGATGCCTCTTCTCGACGCCCGTTAAACTGCCTTGGATATATCTCTGCCGCAGGGTAAGATCGTCATCGTCGCCACTGTTAAGTCTGTGTGTTCTAATTATTGTTAATAAGAATCACTGCACGCAGACCACAAGAATAAATTCAACAGGTCTTTACTAGTCGAAGGTCAGGCTGAACTGCCCAATAAATCATTACACAGCACTTATATACCGGTGTGGTCACCACCGGTATTACAGTATACAGCAGCCAAGATAAAGTAGTGCACCTCTTAAAATAGTTCTCTTAAAGGTGGAACGGTTACATACACCACACCCGCCTCCATCGAGATGCAGCCAATCCACGCGATTTTAACTTGATTGACCTTGTTGAGCCCACCCAGCGGGCTCAGCAGGCCAATTAAGGGCCACCCGGCAACAGGTGATGTCACAGACTGAAATTTCATCTGTCAAGACGTTTTGACAGATGAAATATCAGTGTTTCACAGCTGTTTGAAGCTGTCAAACACTGACAGTATTACTTCTAACCTGAGTCCTTCTACACAGACTCAGTTAGAAATCTCACCGGCACTGAAAGCTGCAGGCTGTCACTTTTGACAGATCGCGGCCATTCTGCTTTCTGTGCCGGTTAGATGATGGACTCCCGAAACCTAGAGGAAGGAAGGCTATAAAGGTAAGTACAGGTAATTTAAACTTCTTTACACATTTTAGACACACCAAACACACTTACCTTTGCACTCATGCACCCATCACTCACCTGAACACCGACATCTCAACCCCTCCAAGTCCTTCAACCCGACAGCCCGCCTGCTCTAACCTGGCGTGGTTTGGAGCCGTCGGGAATCCCACACTTCAAGCTTCAAAATAGGGATTAGGCTAAAAACTGCCTGTTAACTAACTGTTAACAGGCAGTTAATTGGCACTAATCCCTTCCCGCCTCGGGTCGGCGGGTCCCAGTGCGGGGCGGGTACCCGCCTCCTTTGAAACTTACATGGAGGCGGGTTGGGGGCGGGATGGTGTCGGGACCCCCAAATTCGGGACTTTAACCCCCCGCACGCCTCCAATCCTGACTCCACGGGTCAATGAAAATCGACCCCAATGTAATTTTGCAACAACGGGGAAATGCCAAGGAAGCAAGTGGTACTAGGTACAAAAAATCTTAACTACAGATAAAGAGTTCCATAAAGCTTAATCGTGGAAGTCAGAAAATTCATGAAACCAATAAATGAGTATTCAAAAACCTAAATATGAAGAAACTATTCTTTCTTTCGCATAGGAGTCGTATTCAATGATGTCTATGCTGCCTCTAAGTTTGCCATGGAGGGATTTTCTGAAAGCCTTGCAGTTCAACTTCTGAAGTTCAATATATAGTAAGTAAATATATTTACTTGGGTATACCATTAAACAAGAATAATTACAGGTATTTTCTGGTCTGCACAAAGGGATCAGGATTAGGATTTGCTTTCCTCTTCAAAAAACTTTACACAGATGAATTTTCTTTGCATACAGTTTCCTTTACTCTTTATTCAGTGTTAATTTCCCAAGTTTGAGTCACACTGAGCAGGGAGGTTTCAACTGAGCCAGTGCTGTCTCTTGGTTCTTGCCATTTGCCGGTGGCTACAGGGGGCATTAACAGCCTTCTGGGAGCAGGATGCACATCCTCCCTCCCAGCTGCAGCCATCAAGCCAGACAGCTGAAATAAAAGAGACTTAAAAAGCACAAAAACAAAAAATGTAAAATAGTACCGCAGTACTACCATACAAATAGAAATTTTAAAAAGTCACCGTAATTCAGCACAATTGAGACCATGGGCCGGATTCCTCTCTTTGGACAGAGTCTCTCCATTGCCTAACACACTATCTGTTGCGTTTGCTGCTTTTAATATGGCTGCCACACACACACACTTCCAGGCACAAGCAATCGAATACCTATACACAATACAATGATCACAGCACTATCAAACTCCATGTGCTCAGGCCAAGGCAATCGAGTACCTATCACCAAATGTCAGACATAACACTATCGCTACAACCTCCTCCAGCCCTGCATTTCCCATATCCCCCAACCACTGCATTCTTCAGACTCTAGCATATTGTACATCTCCTATGGCCCCCTCCCCCCTCCCTCATTCCATCACCGGCAGCAGAGCTTTAAGCTGTCCCAATCCTATTCTCTGCAGCTCCTTCCCCAAACCCCTTAAGCAATCAACTTCAGAACATCAATTCTACAACAAGAGTATTTTGCTTTTTCCTTTAGTGTTTCAATGATTGAACCTGGTCCTGTGAACACAGAATTCGAAATGAAACTCATGGAGGAAGTGTCTCGCTCGGAATATCCAGAAACAGACTCAGAGACGATTCAATATTTTAAAGATGTCTATCTGCCTGCTTCTCATGATATCTTTCTGACAATGGGGCAGACTCCAGATACAGTTGCTAAGGTAATCGGTTTTGTCAAAATGCCTGAAAATGTACAAGTCTCGAATTTACTAAAGACAAAATTGGCAAATGATTACTTAAAAGTGCTTGTATGATATTCTTCTGTTGACTATTTTAACCAGTTTATTTTACAGGAAACTCTCTGGTATCCGGCACCGACGGGACTGGGATGGTGCCGGTTGATTAAAAATTCCGGATGACGGAGAGGGTTTTCTACCGAGGCTATTTTTAACAAACAAAGAGTCAGACTCCTGTTATTGAGGTGTTCGGACTTCTGACAGCGCCAAGAAGCCGAGTAGTGGCAGTTTGGAGAACTACCCCCACTGACTAACTCAGCCACCGCGGGAGACTCGGACTCGGCAACATTGCCGGTTATTGAGGTGTTTTCGGAGTGAGAATTTTGCCAGTTAATAGAGAATTCCGGATATTTAGGTGCCGTTTAAACGAGAGTTTCCTGGTAAATGGTTTAATGTCTCCACTCAAATCACAGATGAATGTCAAACAAAGGTTTTAAGCATTCACATGTTAATATTGGTAACAATAATTGTACAGTTGTAAAATATACAAATCTATTAAAAATCTGCATAAAATACCTATCTACAAAATCTTACTTCCTGTTCACCTCTTTTTAATCAATTGCACTTTTGTGTTAATTTTTCCCATTACAAATTCCGATATAGGTAGGACTTAGAAAGAGGTTCTGCTGAGGGAGTATGAGCAGCTAGGGGCTAAATTAAAAAGCAGAACCACAAAGGTAATAATCTCTGGATTACTGCCTGAGCCACGAGCAAATAAGATCAGAGATTTGAATGTGTGGCTCAAGGATTGGTGTGGGAGAAATGGGTTTTGATTCATGGGGCACTGGCACCAGTACTGGGGAAAGAGGAAGCTGTTCCGTTGGGACGGGCTTCACTTGAACCGTGCTGGGACCAGTGTCCTGACGAATCGAATAGCTAGGGCTTTAAACTGAATAGTGGGGGGGAGGGTTCAGGTGAGGGGAAACTTAGAAAGTTAAAGAGAAAGGACAAGGCAATAGTGCAGGGTAGCGATAGGGGTAATGTTCCGCAGTGGTCAGTGCTGGGGCCCCAACTCTTTACAATCTATATTAACGATTTGGAGGAGGGGACCGAGTGTAACATATCAAAGTTTGCAGATGACACTAAGATGGGAGGGAAAGTAGAGAGTGAGGAGGACATAAAAAACCTGCAAGGGGACATAGACAGGCTAAGTAAGTGGGCAGAGATTTGGCAGATGGAATACAATACTGGAAAGTGTGAGGTTATGCACTTTGGCAGGAAAAATCGTAGAGCAAGTTATTATCTTAATGGCAAGAAACTGGAAAGTACTGAAGTACAAAGGGATCTGGGGGTCCTGGTGCACGAAACTCAAAAGGTTAGTATGCAGGTGCAGCAAGTGATTAAGAAGGCCAATGGAATGTTGGCTTTCATTGCTAGGGGGATAGAATATAAAAATAGGGAGGTATTGCTTCAGTTGTACAAGGTATTGGTGAGACCGCACCTGGAATACTGCGTACAGTTTTGGTGTCCATACTTAAGAAAGGACATACTTGCTCTCGAGTCAGTACAAAGAAGGTTCACTCGGTTAATCCCGAGGATGGACATATGAGGAGAGGTTGAGTAGATTGGGACTCTACTCATTGGAGTTCAGAAGAATGAGAGGCGATCTTATTGAAACATATAAGATTGTGAAGGGGTTGGATCGGGTGGATGCAGGGAAGATGTTCCCAATGATGGGTGAAACTAGAACTAGGGGGCATAGTCTTAGAATAAGGGGCTGCTCTTTCAAAACTGAGATGAGGAGGAACTACTTCACTCAGAGGGTGGTAGGTCCATGGAATATGCTGCCCCAAAAAGCTGTAGAAGCTACATCATTACATAAATTTAAAACAGAAATAGAGTTTCCTAGAAGTAAAGGGAATTAAGGGTTACGGGGAGTGGGCAGGAATTTGGACATGAGTCTAGGTTCGGATCGGCCATGGCCCTGTGGGTAGCGGAGCGGGCCCAGGGGCCGCGTAGCCTGATCCTGCTCCTATTTCGTGTGTCTAATTCTGTTAGATTCAGGAGATGGTTCTGTGATAGTGGATTGGCGGTTAGGATCAGATCAGCCATGATCTTATTGAATGGCGGAGCAGGCTCGAGGGGCCGATTGGTCTACTCCTGCTCCTATTTCTTATGTTCTTATAACCAGAGTGTGACAGGAAGGGACAGAGCGTAAAGAGTGCACCAGCAAATAGGGTAAGAGTAGGGAAAAATGGTAAAAAGACAAAATTAAAGGCTCTTTATCTGAATGCATGCAGCATTCGTAACAAGATAGATGAATTGATGGCACAAATAGAAATAAATGGGTATGATCTGATAACCATTACAGAGACGTGGCTGCAAGATGACCAAGGCTGGGAACTGAAGGATAGGCAGGAAGGAAAAGGAGGTGGGGTAGCTCTGTTAATAAATGATGAGATCAGTACAGTAGTGAGAAAGGATCTTGGCTCAGAAGATCAAGATGTAGAATCAGTTTGGGTGGAGATAAGAAATAATAAGGGAAAGAAGTCACTGGTGGGAGTGGTCTATAGGCCCCCCAACAGTAGCTACACTGTGGGACAGAGTATAAATCAAGAAATAATGGGGGCTTCTAAGAAAGGTACTGCGATAATTGCTGCTGCTTTTAATGGTCCCATTCAGCCTCAGCCTTTGTGTTCTGGATTCTGATGGTGTGTGCATTTGCCAGAACTACAATGAGTGCTTCCAGAGGCAAGGCAGCTCCAAGCTTCCATGATGAGTCCCTCCATGCTCTTGTTGATGCTGTAGGAGGGCTCGGGGAGATTCTCTTCCCTCTGGATGGCCGGAGGAAGCCTCCTCAACAGACCAAGGCTGCGCATTGCTGAGGAGGTCAGCGCAAGGTCCATGTGTTCACGCACATGGATCCAGTGCAGGAAACGGTTTAATGATCTTCTGCGATCATCAAAAGTGAGTATCCCATCACACTTACCTTCAATCTGCTTCCCTTCTCTTCTCACCAGCACTCTGTTTTGTAAGCCTGCTCCTCCACATACCACCTTATCCTTACTTCCCTTGCACCCTTACCTATCCATCTCTGTCTCTGTACTGAATCACTTCACCATCCTGCCTATGCACCCCTTAGACTCGCTCTCACTGTTATGCATTGACAACAACTAACAACGCACAGGGAGCTAGCTTCCTCTTGGCACCTCACTCCATCTTGGTCTCCTTCAAACCTTCTATGTTAGGGATTCTTCACACTCACTCCATCACTGTGATTGAAACTCTGTTTGTGTCCCTCCTTGCAGGAAAAGATAGCCCACAATAAGAGGGAGAGAGCACAGACTGGAGGAGAAAACCAACCCTTGCAACGTTGACAAGTGTTGAGGAGGCTGCGCACAAAATTGTTGGAGGTGGCGAGGATCTGGAAGTGGGCGATGGGAGAGACGGGCGCACTAGACAAAGTTGGTGACAGAGTAGAGTTTCATCCCTCTCATTGCCATTTAGTGATTGACTGCAATGGCATATGATGTTCATAGAGATTCGCTTTGTATCATCTGCACAAAAGGATGTGTCTGCTACATCAATATTAGATGTCTAACTCATGCCTTGATTCTCCCACAGGACCATCGGGCGCCCCCCCTTCCCAATGTCCAGGACGAACAGCCAGACGACTCCTCAGAGGAACCTGAAGCCTGAGGGAGCAGCGTCACCAGGACTCAGCGCAACCAGCACCAGCACAGAAATGCACACCTCAGCGGGGCCCTCGCAACTTAGAGTAGTGTTGCCACCTGGTCTATCACAGCTCAAGTGAGCATCAGCAGATTGTGGAGACAGCGACAGCAGTGGAGAGTCCTCGTTGGAGGTCGCAGGGGCCATCCAGAAAAAGAGCAGTTCGGGAAATACAGGAACAAGTGCAGCAGTCTCTGGAAGGGTTTGCCTCCAGGGTAAGCGCGGGTGTGGAGAGAATGGAGGAGTCCATCTCTAACATCAGCACCTCCATGGATAGGATGGCAACCTCCATGGATAGGATGGCAACCTCCATGGAAAGGTTGGCAACTGCCATGGAAGAAATAATTTGCCAGAGTCACGAAAACATGGTGAATGTTCAAAATAGATTGTCATCTCTGGAGGAGAGATGGGCAGCTATTGAGCAAAGAGACCAGAGCTTCCTGGACGTCCTTATTATGAGGACTGCCAGTGCAAATATGGTCCTCATAGCCCCCCTGATGTGCAGCAAGATGCTCTCCAGCCACTTGCCAGCACTGAGGTGCGGCTGACCCATGAGAGGGATGTTGTTGGCAGGACACAAGGAAGTGTGGGCTCCTCTCAAAACACTCACACGACCATGCTACTGTGGAGCCCTCGGTCAGAGACCCACTTTGCAGAGCCAACTGAGATGGCCGTTTCAGCCCTTGCACAGCCGCAGGAAGAGCAGACTGTTACAGAGCCCTCCCAGGCTCCCAAACCCAGAGGACGCCCGCCAAAGGCGTCTAAGCAGGTGCAGCATCCTAGTCAGCAAGGTGCCTCTACACTGTAGAAAATATAGGGACAGAGTGATCTCCTGGAAGAGTTTCGATCGCCTAGATGGGTCGGAGAGGAATTTCCCAGATTTTTTCTCCCAAATTGGCCATTGGGTTTTTTATCTAGTTTTTCGCCTCTCCCGGGAGATCACATGGGTTCGGGTGGGATGGAGAGTGATAGAAGATTTGAGGTTAGGATCAAATCAGCCATGATCTTATTGAATGGTGGAGCAGGCTCGAGGGGCCGATTGGCCTACTCTTGCTCCTATTTCTTATGTTCTTATGTACATCTGCTGAAGCCACAGGGGTAGCTCCACGTAGAAGCACGCATAAGAGAAAGGTAATGCACATATAGTCACAAGGGGACTCACGTGGGTATTTTGTAATTATTTTTCTGCTTGTACTTGCTTTGTGATCCTTTTCTCACTGTCGTAAAGAAAAATGATGACAAACAGTTGAATGCGTGGCCTATGTGTTCTGAAAAATGGCAAATACGCATTGAGGGCTCAAGGCGACTTGCATTTGTAATGCTGAAGGTGAAAGTGATAAGAAAGAACCGGTTATAGCAGAGATGATGTATGACGTTGAAGGAAGGTCACCTACAATTAGAAAGCCATATAGTAGTGACCTATGGTTGAAGAGTAAGCTTATGTGAATGTGGCATGGCAGTGTGCATACCCTGCTTGACGGGCAGCAGTGAACTGGAGGGATGCTCTATTGGTCACAACAGGGCACGCAAGGCGCGCCTCCTCTTCTTCCTCCTCTTCTTCCTCCTCCTCTTCTTCCTCCTCCTCTTCTCCCGAGGAAGATCTGTGCTGATCCATGCGACTGCTGCTCCTCCGATTATGACGACCAGGATGAGAGGACATAAATGGTTCCCATCCCGTTGCTAAAAATTTCATTTGAGGCAAGAAGCTTGCAAGCGCACACTCAAAGTGGCCTGAAATTATTCCAATAACCTCACACTGCAGATGGGTGTCAGCTTGAACAGTCACAAGGTCAGTAGATTTGCAAAATCTTAACCCAAACCTCCAACAACAAAGTTGTTGCATTTGAATGTCAGCCAAGTTTCAGGGGCGCTTTTAAAGTGCTGCACCAATCGCTACAAATCATCTCCTCCAGCAACTCGTCTCCTTGCAGCTGGCCTGTTTCTGACAAGACGGGAAACAGGAGCCAGAAGCACAAAAATGGGAAACCACTATCAAAACAGGATTAGCAAGCCAGTTAACAGTCTGTTAACTGCCTTAACTACCTGTCCCACCGGTTCCAGTCGGGTCAGTTTGGGAGCGGCTGACCCGACACTCAGGAAAATCGTGTAGGGGCGGGATGGAGGCGGGTTGGCAGTCTGAAGCCATTTTTTCCGATTTTCGTTGCCGACCCACCTCCTCAGGGCTATTAAAATCAAGCCCAAAGAGTCTGCAAGGGGATATAGATAGGCTAAGTGAGTGAGCAAAAATTTGGCAGATGGAGTATAATGTGGGAAAAAGTGAGGTTACCCACTTTGGAAGGAAGAACAGAAAAGCAAAATATTATTTAAATGGAGAGAGACTACAGAACGCTGCGGTACAGAGGGATCTGGGTGTCCTTGTACGTGAAACACAAAAAGTTAGCATGCAGGTACAGCAAGTAATTAGGAAGGCAAATGGAATATTGGCCTTTATTGCAAGGGGGATGGAGTATAAAAGTAGGGAAGTCTTGTTACAACTGTACAGGGCGTTGGTGAGACCACACCTGGAGTACTGCGTACAGTTTTGGGCCTAGAAATTCAGTATAGCCACGTTTGGGGCGCTACAGCCGGGCGGCCGCTAAAGTTTGCACCCGGCGCAACTTAGCGCCACCTTCGCCGATATTCAGTGGCATCGCCCCAAGAGGTTGCTGCTGCGCTAAAACAGGCGATGCACGACTATCATTAGGCGCTAAGCCGGCGGCCCGGGGCGATACCCCCGAGGGCGGGTGCAGCGCAGGTGCGGCGAGTTGCTGATTGAAGGCAGACACTCTGGCGCCGGTGAGCTCTTAAAGGGGGAGGGTGGATTTGTTTGGCTGCCACGCCCTGCACACTGCAGCCCTGAAGCAAGGCCTGACCACTGCTGCTTGAACTGTACAACGCCCAGTGCAATGGAGAAGCCCAACGTTTCCACCCATTGCAGCCCCCATTATATGTTTCCAATCAATGCTATGGCTCTGAAGTTAAAGACAAGTGCAAAGCTGTGGCCTGAAGCCACAAGTACCTGTGCGAGTGTTGAGCCAAACCAGAAAGCTCTCTACCTTTGTCTCTCTCCAAAGGTCCGTCTCTCACAAAGAAGGAGTGTTGCAAAATGGCTGCCATTTCTACTGCAGGAGGAGTGCCCTTTAATTAGCGCCCCCCGCAGCGACTGGGAACCATTCCCCTCTACCAGTCGCTAGGGGCGCCAGGCGCACAATAGGCCGGCGCCACTGAATTTCCGGTTTGGGGCGCACAAAGGGCGTTGCACCATGAAATGACGTCAGGATCTGCGCGCGCAGCTGAGCGCGCGCAAAGGCTTGGCGCTGCCGCTAAATCTTAACTGAAGTTGGCGAGAGGCGCAGATCGCGCTGCGCCCAGGTGCTAGCCGCTTAGCACCCCACATCTCCTCCTCCTAAGGCGCTGGCGGCTGGCGCAAACAACTGAATTTCTAGGCCTTGGTCTCCTTATTAAAGAAGGGATATACTTGCATTGGAGGCAGTTCAGAGAAGGTTCTCTGTGATGAAGCGGTTGCCCTTTGAGGAAAGGGTGAACCTATACCCATTGGAGTTTAGAAGAATGAGAGGTGATCTTATTGCAACATAAGATTCTGAGGAGGATTGACAGGGTAGATGCTGAGAGGATGTTTCCCCTCGTGGGGGAATCTAGAACTAGGGGGCATAGTTTCAGAATAAGAACATAAGAAATAGGAGCAGGAGTCGGCCATTCGGCCCTTCGAGCCTGCTCTGCCATTCAATGAGATCCTGGCTGATCTTCTGCCTCAACTCCATTCACCGGCCCTATCGCCATATCCCTTGATGCCCTTACTAGTCAGAAATCTATCGACTCCTGTTTTGAATATACCCAATGACTGAGCCTCCCAGCCCTCTGGGGTAGAGAATTCCAAAGATTTTCTTCAGCCATCCTCAATATTTATTGGGTGAATGAACTTCTTAAAGAGAGGTGTCAATTCACCCCACCATTAGTGTTGAATTGTTTCATTCTGAATTTTCACCAATCGCTGCATATTTGAAGTTACTCTGTGATCTCTTTGGTTGCTATTTTAGTGTGTGTACTGATAAATGGGCGCATTACTGAAGTCACTTTGTGAACATACCGGTCCTCTGTGTCTCCTATTGCTTGCAGCATTTGCAAAATGAGCTCCAAGATTCAGTGACCTGGCAGTGGAGGCACTCCTGGAGTATGGGAGGAAATGGAGGCAGGTCCTCTTTCCCAGGGATGGTACCAAAGTGCTTAAACAGTCCCAGCAGCAATGCTGGAAGAAAGTTGCTGAGGCGATGAACGCACGGAACATCATCCCACTGGATTCAGTGCCAAAAGTGGTTTAATGACTTGACCAGGAGAACAAGGGTGAAATGCAAAATAACAACAGAAAACGCTGGAAAAACTCAGCAGGCCAGGCAACATCCGTGGAGAGAGAAATAGAAGGGTTTCGACCTGAAATGTTAACTCTGTTTCTCTCTCCACGGATGCTGCCCTGGCCTGCTGAGTTTTTCCAGCGTTTTCTGTTGTTATTTCGGATTTCCAGCAGCCGCAGTATTTTGCTATCATATGGGTGAAATGCAGGTTTTCCTGTCTCCGTTGTTAAGTTTCACACCGTTACCAAAGTTTTGTGGCACTCTACACTGCTTAGATAATGGGCAGAATTTTCATTGGGCCGTGGAGGCGGGATTGGAGGCATGTGGGGGTTTAAAATCCTGAAATCGGGGGTCCTGACTCCACCCCGCCCCCAACCCGCCTCCATGCCAGTTTCAAAGGAGGTGGGTACCCGCCCCGCACTGGGACCCGCCTCCCCGAGGCAGGAAGGGGATTAGTGCCAATTAACTGCCTGTTAACAGGTAGTTAGGCAGTTTTTAGCCTAATCCCTATTTTCATTGCTGAAATGTGGGATTCCCGACGGCTTCAAATCATGCCAAGTTAGTGAGGCGGGCCGTCGGGATGAAGGGCTTGGAGGGGTCGAGATGTCCGGTGTTCAGGTGAGTGATGGGTGCATGAGTGCAGAGGTAAGTGTGTTTGGTGTGTGTAAAGTGTTTAAAGAAGTTCTACTAACCTTTACTTACCTTTACAGCCTTCCTTCCTTCAGGTCTTGGGAGTCCCTCATCTCACCGGCACAGAAAGCAGAATGGCTGCCAGCTGTCAAAATCTGCAGCCTCTGCTTTCTGTTCCGGAGAGATCTCTAAATCATCCCGAGAGGAAGGAATTAACCTGGAGTACAGATTGTCAGTGTTTGACAGCTTCAAACAGCTGTGAAACGCTGATATTTCATCTGTCAAAAGCTCTTGACAGATGAAATTTCAATCTGTAACGTCACCTGGTGGCCCTTAATTGGCCTGCTGAGCCCACTGGGCGGGCTCAACAAGGTCAATCAAGTCAAAATCGCGTGGGTTGGCCACAACTCAATGGAGGCGGGACTACAACCCCAAAAGTTGTAGTCCCGCCTCCTACCCGACTCCTCAATGAAAATCGAGCCCAATGAGTCTAAATGGGGTAGAGGAGCAAAGGCATCTAGGGTACAGATACAAAAATTACTAAAAGTAAATGACTTAGGTTAATAAGGCCATAAAAAAGCAAACCAAGCACTGAGGGATAGAATTGAAAAGCAGATAAGTTATGTTAAACTTGTATCAAACATTAGTTAGACCACAGTTGGACAACTGTGCACAGTCTGGTTTCCATATTATAAAAAAAGATATAGAGGTACTGGAGAAGGTGCAAAAAAGATTCACAAGGATGACACCAGAACTGAGTATATACTTATCAGGAAAAGCTGAACAGGCTGGGATTCTTTTTTCTGGAAACGAGAATGCTGAGGGGTGACCTGATAAGAGCTCTTTAAGGTAATGAAAGGGTTTGACAGGGTAGACGTAGAGATGTTTCCACTTGTGAGGGAGACCAAAACTAGGGGCCATAAATATAAGGTATCACTAATAAATCCAATAGGGAATTCAGGAGAAACATCTTTACCCAGAGAGTGGTGAGAATGTGAAACTCGTTACCAAGAGTAGTAGTTAAGGCAAATACTATGGCCTAGAAATTCGGTGGGCTGCGCCACCAGTTAGCACCTAAAGACGGCACTCAGTGGCTTTAGCGCCACTGGCCACGCCTCCCGTGAAATTTAGCGGGGCACTAATGGCGGCGTTGGCCTGTAGCGCTGCACCGCCACTGATGACGTCATTGGTGTGCGCAGCGCCCCACTACAACCCCGAACGCGAAGGTGGAGGTGCGGGGCGGCCATTTTTTTCGGTGGCCACCTGCCAGCAACTCCTCGCGCCGCCCTCCCCAGCCTCCTGATCCCCCCCCCCTCCGGGCAGTGCCGGCTGTGTCCCGAGAGCCCGGCACTTCTCCTCGGTGCCGGGCTCTTTTGCCGGCACTCGCAATCGGTGATCGCGCTGGTGCAGGCCCCTCCCCCTTAAGAAGGGGAGGAAGGCCTGCAGTACCGCAGCGCGCCGTGCCGCAGCATGTGGCACTGCGGCACCTAACACTGCGATAGTCAGTTTGAGCGCCCCAAGCAGGACGTGGGGAGCCTCGATCAGCGCCCCGCGTCCCTCTTGGGGCGCTCCAACTGAATATCGGGAGGGTGCAAGCGGCTCCGCCCGGAGCGCAAATTCTGGCGCCCAGGCGAGCTTGGCGCCCCAAATGCGGTGCCACCAAATTTTTAGCTCCATGTGTTATAAATCTCATCATCATCAAGAAACTACTCATGAAATAACGCTGGACGGCCAGCTGGTGGCGCCGTCCAAGGAGTATAAATACTCGAGCGTGGGCCCCAGCTTGCCCAGGGACATTTTGTAAGACAAGGAACTAGTGAAATACAACTAGACCTCCATGTTCTGAAACAAGTTGATTAAAGCCTTGCTTTATACTCAAACCAAGTGCGTAGTGAGTTTTATTACATCACCATGGATGCATTTAAGAGGAAGTTAGGTAAGTACATGAGGGAGTAGGATATGCTGATAAGGTGAGACAAAGTGGGGTGGGAGAAAGTTTGTGCGGATCATAAGCATCGCATGGACCAGTTGGGCCGAATGACCCGTTTCTGTGCTGTACATTCTATGTAATTCTATGCAATGTCTGAGACTACACAGGAGTTCCATTCCAACAAGTGTGGCATTCTGGAAAGTGGAATCAGTCCACTACCGTTGTGTGGTCACCTCTGTGGACGCTGCTGCCAGGACGTCTGCACAGAAGTCCGTGTCACTAACTCTTGACATCGAAGATCAGGCTGGTGCCATTTAGGCTCTGGGCTTCTCCGTCTCCACTGCCTTCGAAAAATTGGTGGAACACATGGATGTTTCTCTGATCTGCTACAGTCTGCTCTTCCTTAGATCACTAGGAGCAAGGTACGGCAAGCCCATGGGAGTGGTAGATGCTGCCCTCTCTCAGGATGACAGCACGTCTGTTCCCGCACCAAACATGGGAAAATAAACTGTGAGCAATGAGACACCAACTATTTTAGTACAATGTTTACAGCCAGCATTAAAAAGTGCTGGCATTGAAAATATCACCGGTTAATGCAGGAAAATTACATTAAGTTGGAAAAAAATTGAATGAACAGTTATTTAAAACACTTTAAACTAAATGCAAGGTTGACACCAGTTGACAAGGTTGATCAAAAAAACTGCAATGGGGATAAAATTCAACTTCGGCAAAAACGGGCAGTCGCAGAGCGACTATCCATTTCAAATCCTACCCAATTTTCCTTTGCATTAACTTTGCAAGAAAAATAGGGCGTAGTATATAATGGGAGTAATATACTACAGCCCATTTTCAACCCTCGTTAAAACTTAAAATTTCAGAAATAAGCAAACAGCAATACTTGTGAAAAGATTAAGAGAGAGAGGAAGGGACATCACCTTATGATTTGTTTTTGCCTGTAAAAACAGACTTACTGGTTGGTGGTTTCAGCACTGTGTGGACGTTTCCAAGGATAATGACTAATTAAAGATTCACTCCAATACAGGAAACTCTTTGGTATCCGGCACCGACGGGACCGGGATGGTGCTGGTTGATTTTAAATTCCGGATGACGGAGGGGGTTATCTACCGAGGCTATTTTTAACAAACAAAAATTTAAAAAATCAAGAAATGTGCAGTATACAGTAATTGGGTACACCCGGCAGCGCGGAAGAGTCAGACTCCTGTTACAGGAAACTCTCGATTTACCGGCACCTAAATAACCGGAAATCTCTGTTAACCGGCAAAATTCAGGAGTAGGTTCAGGTAAGTTTTACTTCATATTAGTGGCAGTTCCTGGATCTGTGGCTGTGTAACTGGGGTTCATGAACTTGTTGCTAAGCAACAGGGACGCTTGGTCTGTGGCTGGAGTTCCTGCACATGTTGCTAAGCAACAGGGAAGCCTGGATTTGTTGCTGTGTATGGAGCTCTCGTACCTTTTAACTATACCAATTCCAATTCCAATTCCAATTCAAATGCTTTATTGGCATGAAAGTTTACAGAGAACCATATTGCCAAAGCTTACATAGCAAAAAGGTACAGTTTTCCAACATTCTGTAGGTGTCAATCGATTTGACATTTGTTGGGTACATACAATATTACTTTTTAAACAATATTAATTTTAAACAGTCTTTGTACTTCATTTGGTACGTTCAATATTAATTTTAAACAGTCTTAATTTTAAACAGTCCTCAGGTTGTGACATGTTGTTACATATTTGGCCCCAAGGTATGGTCTGTCTCCTTCTCCTAGGACTAATCTCAATTTTGACAGGTCATCCAATTCCTTGAAATCTGGGGTTGTTTGGCTTAGCTTGTTGAATAATATGTTTCTTGATGTGTTGAATTTTTCGATAATTTTTGATAAACCGGCACCACGCCGGTCCCGTTGGTGCCGGATAAAAAAGAGTTTCCTGTATTGAGGTGTTCCGACTCCCGACAGCGCCAAGAAGCCGAGTAGTGGCAGTTTGGAGAACTACCCTCACTGACTAACTCGGCCACCGCGGGAGACTCGGACTCGGCAACATTTCCGGTTATTGAGGTGTTGTTTTCTGAGTATGAATTTTGCCGGTAAATAGAGAATTCCGGATATTTTAGGTGCCGTTTAAACGAGAGTTTCCTGTATGAAGATTTTCAGAAACAAGGGGATAAGTGATTGCTGATATAGATGATATAAATGATTCGTTTACATTTCACCAACTTTATTTTTTTTTAAGGCAATCATCAAAGTGATAAAAATGGAAGAGCCCGTATTTCGTTACCAAACCAACATGCTCTATACACCGCTAACAGCACTGAAGTACGCTGACAATACAGGAAATTTGTCTGTTCGAGTGTTTTACAACCTACTTTTTAATCACGGGACTCTATTTAAGATAAGTTTGAACTTCTTCAGAATTATAACATGCAGCTGTTTTCGTAATCGTGCTATTTCACCAAACTGATTAGGAATATGAAGAACTGGCTTTTTAGAAACACCAGTGACCAAACTGTTGTTTATAATGGTGTTGTCCGCTGCATATCAGTACACAACCGTCTTAGATTTTGAAGTGCTTAGGCCAGTAGATTTTTTTTTGCATAGATTCTACAAGTAGAGGTGCTAAAATACATAGAGAATAGAAAAGATATGAGAATTATGATCAGAGTGTAAAAATATATTGCAAATGGAAATGTTCTGGACTTGAAGACCTCAGTCATGGAGAATGACACTAGACGACTTGCTTAAAAAGTTGAAGGACCTAAAATAACACACAGCTGAAATAATAAATTTCTTAAAATACTCTAATATGATTACATGTATTAATATAGACCACAAAATTCCAATTACTGATAATCCATTGACTCTATCTCCAATCTTCATTCTTTCTCTGTGATTTGTTACTGTAGTTGGCCCTACTGAAGCTCTTCTGTATTCACCTACAGGAAACTTTTTTTTATCTGGCACGGACGGGACCGACGTGGTGCCGGTTCATCAAAAATTCCGGATAACCGAAAGCTATAGTAAAAGATAGGGAGAGCTGACAGCTCCGTATAAAGCAACAAACCCTGTTGCTTAGCAACAACTGTAGAACAATGGCCTCAAGTTCCAAGCGTCTCTGTAGCTTAGCAACAGCTGCAGCCACACCCTTGCACAGCAACAGATGGAAGAAGGCAAATACAAATGAAGTAAAACCTACTCCTGAATTTTGCCGGTTAACCGAGATTTCCGGTTATTTAGGTGCCGGTAAATCGAAAGTTTCCTGTAACTAGTTGGTCAATCATAAAAATATATTTTAATCAGAAGAGGTTAGTCCAAAAAGGGATATATTTCTATTGCACTGTGCAGTAACCAAATTAATATCATACTTTAGTTTATGTTAGAATATGTATAATGTAGCACCAGTGTACAGGGTGGAGGTAGCGAATTAGTTCATACCCTGAGTTAAATGGTAGATAGGTCTGTATTTATTGTATTTATCCAGCTAAACTCTAAAGACAAGTACTGAGATGATGGGAAATTAAACTGCGAAGCCGGCTGCAGAGTCTGGCTCGTGGGAAGATTGGGGAGGATGCCTATTCGGCCAGGCAGGGTAGCACGCATACAAGATAACATACATAAGAATTAAGCGACGAGGCGGCCTTCACTTGTTTGTGAAGCTACAACATGGTTGTCTAAAAGGCAAAATGGCATACAATATGCTTGCCTTGCAGAAGTAACATGAGCAGGTTACAAGGTCAGAATCTGCGCTTTGCAGAGGTAGTTCGGACCAGTAGGCCGATTGAACACCAACTGTTATCTTATGAAAACATGTCGCTGAGCCGGACCATCTGGCAGGGACAATGGACGACTGTGGCTCCAGGCTACAAGAATAGATAAGAAGAAGGCCACGGTGATAGAGGAGTTGGAATAAGTCAAACAAGCAAAAAACATGATTAACTGCGGAATATGGGGAGAAGCGTAAAAATGTCACGCGGTAGAAGCAATGGATATAATGGAATACTAGAGACTATGATTGATAGATGTGTACCCGCCCCTAGGGCAGGATATGACTGATAAGATTATGTATAAGAATGTAACTCACTAAACTTTCAGTGGAGTTGGATCCGAGAGCGGTCTCGGAAGGTTCTCCCCAGGCCTGTGAATAAAGACCGTTTTGAACCTCCAATCGAAGTCTGTCATCCATACGTAGCTGAGCGTCGACTTTGTATATCACTTAGTCCGCTCCACGGGGGAAAGGGTTAAGTGTCGACTTGGCATATCACCAGGTCCACTTTCCGGGCACATCACACTGGAACATCGATTATCTACTCTTTTAGTTCTGCAAGCAGAAGTGAGCACATCAATTCATAACTCTTCCAAGTACCAGCCTTTACCCACAAATCCAATAGCCTGGAAAAAGCATTCCACCAATGGCACAGACCGACTCTTATGCCCGCCCCCTCCCGCCCCAGCTACAGAGATGAGCACTAAAGTTAATATGTAAATCACCTCCGGCAATCCTGTTGGCAGCCTCTAGGACATTGATCAGAACAAAGCTATCAATTTTAAAAGCAACATCATGCCTGTTTAAACACACTGCTGCAGTGCTTAACTCTCATAGCAGGTTGAATGTGCACAGTCATGAGAGGGTACATGGAGAAGCAATGAGCTCCAAGACCGTGTAATAGATTAGCAGGACACACGGAAGTGACGGTAAAAGATAGCAAATTGAGAAAAACCTTGACTATGTACAGACTTAGTGAACATAGCCTGGCCATCGAAAAAGGTAGACACAGGCAGACCCGGCTACCAAGAGAGGACAGGATATGCTCTCACTGCAGTCAGGGAGTGGTGGAGACAGAGATGCACTTCCTCACAGCTTGTGGAAAATATCAGGGCATAAGGGGGAATTTCTACCTAAAATTCACAAAAATATGCCCTGAATTCAAAAATTTGAATGACGACCAAAAACTCCCATACCTATTAGGGGAACAGAGAAATTGTGTAACCTTAGCGGCACACTATGTTACAGCTTGCCATAAACAGAGGGACAACCATTAAATCTAAGAATAGAGCATAGACAAATTATATGAATGTATATTTATACACTCAGGGATATATCTGTTTATACACTGTATGGATAGATCTGCGTTTATGTGTTCAACCATAAATGTTTTTTCGATGCTTTGGCAACATAAGATGTACCTTGTCATGCCAATAAAGCGATTTGAATTGAATTGAATTGAGTAATTCTGGAGAGAACTGATCCCAGCAGGGGTAAGGTAGAGGTTTCAAAGTTCAGAGCACCAATCAAGGGAAATAAAGGGTAATGGTCGAAGGGTGTTTTTGTGACTGGAAGGCTGTTTCCCGTGGGGTTCCGCAGGGCTCAGTACTGGGTCCTTTGCTTTTTGTGGTATATATCAATGATTTGGACTTGAATGTAGGAAGTATGATTAAGAAGTTTGCAGATGATACAAAAATTGGCCGTGTGGTTGATAATGAAGAAGAAAGCTGCAGACTGCAGGAAGATATCAATGGACTGGTCAGGTGGACAGAAATGGAATTTAATCTGGAGAAGTGTGAAGTAATGCATTTGGGGAGTGCTAACAAGGCAAGGAAATATACAATAAATGGTAGGACACTGAGAAGTGCAGAGGATCAGAGGGACCTTGGAGTGTATGTCCACAGATCCCTGAAGGTAGCAGGACAGGTAGATAAGGTGGTTAAGAAGGCATACGGGATACTTGCCTTTATTGCCGAGGCATAGAATATAAGAGCAGGGAGGTTATGCTTGAACTGTATAAAACACTAGTTCGGCCACAGCTAGAACACTGCGTGCAGTTCTGGTCACCACATTACAGGAAGGATGTGATTGCACTAGAGAGGGTGCAGGGGAGATTTACGAGGATGTTGCCTGGGCTGTGGAATTTTAGCTATGAGAAAAGATTGGATAGGCTGGGGTTGTTTTCTTTGGAACAGAGGAGGCTGAGGGGAGACCTAATTGAGGTGTATACATTTATGAGGGGCCTGGATAAAGTGGATAGGAAGCAACTATTTCCCTTAGCAGAGCGGTCAATAACCAGGGGGCATAGATTTAAAGTAATTGGTCGGAGGTTTAGAGGGGAAATGTTTTCACCCAGAGGGTGGTGGGGGTCTGGAACTCACTGCCTGAAAGGGTGGTAGAGGCAGAAACCCTCATCGCATTTAAAAAGTACTTGGATGTGCACTCGAAGTGCCGTAAACTACAGGGCTACGGACCAAATGCTGGAAAGTGGGATTAGGCTGGATAGCTCCTTGTCGGCCGGCACGGACAAGATGGGCCGAGTGGCCTCCTTCTGTGCTGTAAATTTCTATGATTCTATGAAGAGATGTAATTTGGGGACTCTTAATTATCTGCCAACTGAGTACACACCATTGTAGTAGATAAACACAGTTCCACTGTACCATAAGTGAAAAGCTGATTGGGGAAGTTCAAGAAAACTCCTATTCAAAACAGAAAATAACAAAATAATTTTTCAATATTGGTGCTAATTCAGCTCCCCTGAACCATCTGGCTAAGTAACTCCTCCTAGCTGCTGACATCTTCACCAACCACTATTCTTCAGCAACCACTAAGGAAACATTTTTTTTTAAAACAGAAAAAATGCTCATCATAATTGTTTGTAACTGTTGGATGCTCAAAATATGTACTATACAGTAATAACATTGTGCTCTTCAAATAAATTTGGAATACACACTGTTGCTGGTTAAGTGTTGTTATTTATACTAAATGATGATCATTTTCATATTCGTGCTGTAGTGCTGTTATGGTATAAGGACAACAGCCGAAACTTACATTTATAATCGCACCTTTAATGCAAGAAAGCCTCCTAAGGCACTTCAAACAGATGTAAGGAAAACAGATACAAACCAAAAGGCAGAGATTAAGGCATATGAACATCACACCGTGTAACACCATTTATATTCTGCAGTTTAAGTGCAGCAGAGGTCCCTGGCTTTGACCTCCCTCGAAGACCGTGGACAGCGTGTTATAAATCTCATCATTCATCAAGAAACTACTCATGAAATAACGCTGGATGGCCAGCTGGTGGCGCCGTCCAAGGAGTATAAATACTTGGGCGTGGGCCCCAGCTTGCCAGGGACATTTTGTAAGACAAGGAACTAGTGAAGTACAACTAGACCTCCATGTTTTGAAAGAAGTTGATTAAAGCCTTGCTTTATACTCAAACCAAGTGCGTAGGGAGTTTTATTACGTCACAGCGCTCAACCCAATCCGCACAGGGCACGGACGATGCGGCCGCCTGCTCCACCAGTGGAAGAGGAGGGACAACCCGAAGTGCGACTGTGGCCATGAGTCCCAGACCACGGAACACATCACATCAACCTGCCCACTGCGGGAGGCACCTCATTTCTCCACTCGGCATCTCAGGAGGCCATCGAATGGAGAGCCAAACTAGACATCCCATGATAAGCTTTTCACATCATACGAAACACAAGTGCAGCTGTGTGTAATGTAGGAAGATGATAATCTGGTAGAAGGCACCTAATGTGCTTCCAACAAATTGGACATCTGCGCCCCATATAATCGAGCATGGAGGCCCGAGGCAGCCTGCACTCAAGCAGTGCAGAAGGCCCATTAGGACTACAGAAAATATTAAATTGGGGTTGGGGAAAGGAAGTGACCCACAATGAGATTGGAGCATCTGAACAGCATCCCACGCACATAAAAGATCCTAAATTAATGAAAAAGGCCAAGAAATTCATACCCATGTTCGGTGCCATCTCTGCCTGGTGCTATTTCCAACCCCGCGCCCCCTTCCATCCCATATCCCAACACCAGAAAAGGCTTCCAGCACGCCGCCGGCATCTGGAACCTGGAATCTCGGGCCTGGCACTCAAACAAGCACCATGAGCGATACCCCTAGAGCACCAGAAAATGATATGAGTTGGCGCCATTATCAGGTAAGGGCAACTCATTCCTGCATCTGAATCGCAACGGCTGGCCTCCACCACCCTCTCAGGCAGTGCGTTCCAGATCCTCACCACTCGCTGCGTAAAAAAGTTTTTTTCTCATGTCACCTTTGGTTCTTTTGCCAATCACCTTCAGTCTGTGTCCCCTGGTTCTCGGCCCTTCCGCCAATGGGAACAGTTTCTCTCTATCTACTCTTAGTCTGGAGGCCCTCGTGATTTTTGAACACCTCTACCAAATCTCCTCCCAACCTAATACAATGGCAAAATACTGCGGATGCTGGAAATCTGAAATAACAACAGAAAATGCTGGAAAAACTCAGCAGGCCAGGCAACATCCATGGAGAGAGAAACTTAGTTAACGTTTCAGGTCGAAGACCCTTCGTCAGAACTGAAAACAAGCAGGAAAAGGAACAGATTTAAAAGCAAGTTTAGGGGCTGGGAAATGGGGGAGGGGATGAAAGAACAAAGGGGAAGGTCTGTGATAGGATGGAAGGCAGGAGAAGAAAAGAGGCATTAAGAGATATTCAAGGCAAGAGGAGATGGTGATGGGACAGGTTAAGAAACAAAGGATGGCTCTGGATGGAGTGTGAATTGCGCTGGCAGAATGAAGGGCAGCTGCCATGTGGAAAAAAAGCACAAACAAAAAGTGTGTCTTAACTTGTCCCATCCCCACCTACCCCCCAGAGCGCATGCGCCCCAGCCCCAGCTTCACCTTCTGAATGCCCGGTGAATGAGGGGCCCCGCCCACCTTTTTATCCGGCCCATCTGATTGGCGGCAAATTCAAAAGGATGCAACGCTGAGTGGGGCGCGCGCCTGTCAATCTTATGACCCGTGATGTGCCAGGCGGGCGGGAGCCAGGTTATCAGGCGCCATTTCTCCCCCACCCATACACCTGATGCATTGCCAAATCTGAGTGTTCGATTCCCGCTTCGGACGTTGAAAAATCGCACATTTTTTAATTTAAATTTGCAATTTTTTTTAAGTACACCAAAAGTTCATCATTTGACCACGTTATTGTTAAATTAAACGGAAATAACAATTTCAAAGCAAAATACTGCGGATGCTGGAAATCTGAAATAGAAACAGGAAATGCTGGAAACGCTCAGCAGGTCAGGCAGCATCTGTGGAGGGAGAAACAGAGCTCATGTCAGAACGTCAGAATCGACGAAGGGTCACAGACCTGAAACGTTAACTCTGTTTCTCTCTCTACGGATACTGCCTGACCTGCTGAGCGGTTCCAGCATTTCCTGTTTCTGGCACGCTCCTTGTTCAACCACCCAGTTGTCACTTTTCCCTGTATTCTCTCTGTTTCGGAAATGACGCCATGGGATGCCAGTGTACAGACATTTAATTTGTTCCTGTGAAATTCCTCCCTTTGCCATTTTAACGGCGGCTGTAACCATTTTGTTTCAATGGGTCTTCAACAGCCACCAAAGTTGATCTGGGCAAGATAACTGCACAAAATCCACTAGATGTGCAAGAAAGTATGCTTGAAGCTTAAATGGGCGACTGCCTCTGTCAAAGCATCAAAAGGAAGGAATTTCAGCCAAAAGTGTTATGAATTTTATGATCCATGAAGAAAGACTCATGAAATAACACTGGACGGCCAGCTGGTGGCACCGTCCAAGCAGTATAAATGCTCGGGCGTGGGCCCAGCCCTCCCAGGACATTTTGTAAGGCAAGGAACTAGTGAAGTACAACTAGACCTCCATGTTTTGAAACGAGTTGATTAAAGCCTTGCTTTATACTCAAACCAAGTGTGTAGTGAGTTTTATTACGTCAAAAAGTGTTCGGCATTCATACACGAATTCATCCTGCCGTGAAATCTCAGGGCCATTTTCCTTTTTTCGACTTCTGTTTCACTCTTTTTTTTAATATACTGCGGCTTTTCCAAGCGTGACAAGCCCAGGTGTTTGACGGTTGTCATGCTTGTTAATGGTTACTGCCAACAAAGCCCCCACAGCCTGACCAATGCCACCACAATTAAACTTGACCACGGTGCTCAAAGGGTTAATAATAACTTGCATTTAAAAAGTTAAATCAACTCCAAAAAAATTCCCAAATATATCTAGCGAAGAGAGAAAGAATTTGCATTTATGTAGTATCTTTCACAATCTCCGGACTTCCTAAAGCACTTCACAGCCAATGGAGAGTAGTTACTGTTCAGTAACACAGCAGCCAATTAATATAAAATATATATAGTTCTATTATGACCTAATTTTCTGGATTGATAATAGCCAATTTTCTGCAGTGCCCACCAGTATTGTTGGATATTGCATGATTTCTCTCCAAGGTCACCTAGGAACACACAATTAAAAAAAAAAAAATTCATTCATAGGATGTGGGCGTCGCTGGCAAGGCCCAGCATTTATTGCCCATCCCTAATTGCCCTTGAGAAGGTGGTGGTGAGCCGCCTTCTTGAACCGCTGCAGTCCGTGCGGTGATACTTTTATTGTAGCGGTATGGTACAACTGAGTGGCTTGCTAGTGGTCATTTCAGCGGGGCAGTTAAGAGTCAACCACATTGCTGTGGGTCTGGAGTTACATATGGGCCACCCAAGGCAAGGACAGCAGATTCCTTCCCTAAAGGACATTAGTGAACCAGTTGGGTTTTTACAACATTCCGGTCACCATTACTGATACAGGAAACTTTCTGGTATCCGGCACGGACGGGACCGACGTGGTGCCGGTTCATCAACAATTCCGGATAACCGAACGCTATAGTAAAAGATACGGAGCTCAGAGCTCCGTATAAAGCAACAAACCCTGTTGCTACACCCTTGCACAGCAACAAATGGAGTAAAAAAAGTAACTAAAAGTAAAAAAAGTTACCTGAACCAACTCCTGAATTTTGCCAGTGGATAGAGCGTTCCAGTTATTTAAGGGCCGGTTAATCGAAAGTTTCCTGTACTAGCTTTTTAAAATTAAATTAATTGAGTTTAAATTCCCCAGCAGCCGTGTCTCTCTGGATCATTAGTCCAGGCCTCTGGATTACTAGCCCAGTAACGTAACCACTATGCTACCATTCCTGATAAGGCCTCGGAAGAGCAGTTGGAGTAAAGCCTGCCCATGGATCCTAAACATCCTCGACCTGTGGAAGTGCCCCACATATTTAGGATAAGATATTGCAGGAGATAGCTGACGTAATAAAACTCACTACGCACTTGGTTTGAGTATAAAGCAAGGCTTTAATCAACTTGTTTCAGAACATGGAGGTCTAGTTGTACTTCACTAGTTCCTTGTCTTACAAAATGTCCCTGGGCAAGCTGAGGCCGACGCCCGAGTATTTATACTCCATGGACGGCGCCACCAGCTGGCCGTCCAGCGTTATTTCACGAGTAGTTTCTTGATGAAGGATGAGATTTATAACAATAGCTATGTCGGATGTGTCATTTTAATGGGTGTTAAATTGGCATAAGCAGGGAGTTAAAACAGGCGGAATCGCATTTGCCCCCCCCCCCCCCCCCCGTTATACGACCCGCTCGATATTCAGTTCTGTTGAAGCCAGTGGAATTGAATATCGGGCGGAACTTATATCAGCTGGCCAATGCGATGTCGCCGGTTTTACATGCCCGCCAATTTCACGCCCAATGTATTTCGCACAATGAAGCAGAAAAATACACTAGCCTTGCCAAGCTTCCAGATGACAATATTCAAAGAATGAACTGTGGGAGTTTTGTTTTCTTTGCCTATTAAATTCAAGATAATCAAAGTCCATTTGATCGGTTTTGGTTAAGAATTATACTTTTGCAAATAACATCTCAATTATAATCCTGCTTGAGTGATGTTCTGTTCCCAAAAAAACCAATGGTGCAAAAAAAATGAACTACAACTCCCAGTGTGCAGAGCCGTGCATGGCTATGTAGAGAGTCGTTGCCAGGGATTACACTAAGAAGATCTGCTCTGACCCGAGTTTTGTTTTGTGTGGTTGATGTACATGCAGCGATCTGGTAAAAGGTACTGTACTAAATATCATTCTGCACCGTCGAACGTAAATTTGCAGTCTTTAAATTCCTTTACTCCTCCTCCTGAGAATTTTATGTTTTCTCCGTTATCTAATAACTTCTACAAATGTACTAAAAATCAAATGCATTCAAAAAAAATTACAATGATGTATGTAATACAAAGAAAAAACAAGAAACTAATAGAAAAAAAATGCCTGCTTTTGTTTGGTGAAAACAATGAACTCTAAGGGAGCAGCATTTTTTAATTGCAATTAAAAATGTTTACTCACCCTTGTTTAAATTAAAGCTAATTATTAGAAATTTTACGGGCGCTTGTTGATTACTAAATTCTGCTTTTACCTTAATATAATCTCGATTTACGTGTTCTCACAACCGTAGGCAGTTATTTTGAAGTCAAGGGGTAAATTCCACAGTAAGACTAAATTTAGTGCATTTTCAACTGTTGAACAGAATGCAAATAAAAAACTGGGTCAGCCTGTTGCTGTTTTGTAATGTGAAAGTGAGCTGTCAATTGGCATCGAGGAATTGTCATGTTTCCAGACTTCCTACGTCCACCAATTGCCCAACGTGCTCTACAAAAAACAAGTGGAAATATACGGAGACCGGTTTCACAAGTTTGACTTGTAAGATGCACAACACAATGAGCTACTGTCAAATAACTAAGTTGCCAAATACTGTTCCCTTTCTAACTTTTCTCTAAGTTTTATGTGGGGGCATTGCGGGGGTGGGGGGGGGGACAAGACATTGGTGTTTCACACTGCTCTGCTATTGAGCGTTAGAAGTCTTACTCCAATTATACAGGGCGTTGGTGAGACCACACCTGAAGTACGGTGTACAATTTTGGTCTCCTTACCTAAGGAAGGATATACTTGCCATAGAGGGAGTGCAACAAAGGTTCACGAGATTGATTCCTGGGATGGCGGGACTGTCGTATGAGAAGAGATTGAGTAAACTAGGCCTGTATTCTCTTGAATTCAGAAGAATGAGAGGGGATCTCATTGAAGCATACAAAATTATTACAGGGCTTGATAGGATGGATGCTGGGAGAATGCTTCCCTTAGCTGGGGAGTCTAGAACCAGGGGCCACAGCCTCAAGATAAAGGGTAGGCCATTCAGGGCTGAGATGAGAAGAAATTTCTTCACACAGAGGGTGGTGAATCTTTGGAATTCTCTACCCCCGAGGGCTGTGGAGGCTCAGTCATTGAGTATATTCAAAACAGAAGTCGATAGATTTCTGACTAGTAAGGGCATCAAGGGATATGGCGATAGGGCCGGTGAATGGAGTTGAGGCAGAAGATCAGCCATGATCTCATTGAATGGCGGAGCAGGCTCGAAGGGCCTAATGGCCTACTCCTGCTCCTATTTCTTATGTTCTTATTTTCAGGTCAATGGCAGCGAGATATGAGGGACATCAGTTACGTAGAGAGACTGGAGAAGACGGGCTTGTTCTCCTTAGAGCAGAGGAGGTTATGGGGAGATTTAATGGAGGTGCTCAAAATTATGAGGGGGTTTTGATAGAGTAGACAGGGAGAAGCTGTTTCCACTGGCAGATGGGTCGGTAACCAAAGGACACAGATTAAAAATAATTGGTAAAAATGCAAGGGGGGGGATGAGGAGAAATCTTTTTACGCAGCGAGTTGTTATGATCTGGAATGCACTGCCTGAAAGGGCGGTGGAAGCTGATTCAATAGTACCTTTCAAAAAGGAATTGGATAAATACTTAAAAAGGAAACATTTTCAGGGCAATGGGGAAAGAGCAGGGGGAGTGGGACTAATTGGACAGCTTTTTCAGAGAGCCGGCACAGGCACGATGGGCCGAATGGCCTCCTTCAGTGCATTATGATTCTATGAATTTAAAAAGTTGTCCATATGAAGGAGAGCGAATCAGAGTGCCACCTCCAAATCAAATCAAATCAACTTTTTATTGTCATTGTTAGTGCACAAGTGCAGTACAACGAAATGTAGGCTTGCGGCTCCCGAGAGTGTACATTTAGATTAAGACATTTAAACATTCAACGTACATTTGGCTTGAAATACATTAACATAAACATAACCATAATAAAGTGCATTGGCAGATGTGCAGGCTTTAGAGTTTATTTGTGGAGTTCAGTAGGATGACAGCCCTGGGAAAAAAGCTGTTCCTAAATCTGGTCGTACGGGTGCGAATGCATCTGTAGCGTCTCCCAGATGGCAGGAGGGCGAACAGACTGTGGCTGGGGTGGGTAGGGTCTTTGATGATGGACCGTGACCTCCGTAAACAGCGTTTCTGGTATATGTGCAGAGTTGCATTGGCACCCTCTGGAAGTAGGGCTCCTGCCAGTCCTCTCAGTCGCGTAATGGTGTGTGGCATAAGAGGATTTAAAGAAGAAAGAAAGATATCTTTAAATTAGGGCAAAGAAACTGTTGAATCGCCCTGAATCAAGTATTGGTCTTTTTGGGAATGAACGGCAATTGATAAGGTACACTGGGATTCCATGGTTGACTTAAATACACATTTATCTACAGTCACAGGGATTTTTGTAAAAGTTTTTTTTCACACCAATGTTCTCCCCTCCTGAAGGTTGACTCACCGTGGTAAGGTTCCATGATCATCAGGCACCCTACAATGCCTCATCCAACTACTGTAGCTACTCTTTTAACCGTGTCAACCATGGCTCAGTTGGGCAGCACCCTCGCCTCTGAGTCCGAAGGCTGTGGGTTCACTAGTCCCCCACTCCAGAGACTTGAGCACAAAAATCTAGGCTGACGCTCCCAGTGCAGTGCTGAGGGAGTGCTGCACTGTCGGAAGTGCCGTCTTTTAGATGAGGCGTTAAACCGAGGCCCCGTCTGCTCCTCTCAGGTGGATGTAAAAGATCCCGTGGCACTATTTTGAAGAAGAGCAGGGGGAGTTCTCCCCGGTGTCCTGGGGCCAATATTTATCCCTCAATCAACATCACTAAAACAGATTATCTGGTCATTATCACACTACTGTTTGTGGGAGCTTGCTGTGCGCAAATTGGCTGCCGCGTTTCCCACATTACAACAGTGACTCCACTTCAAAAGTACCTCATTGGCTGTAAAGAGCTTTGGGATGTCCTGAGGTATGTAAATGCAAGTCTTTCTTTCTTTTTACTCACTGAAACTTGGTAAAACTTGAGGGAACTGTTGACCTGTGTTTAGGTTGACTACTTCAGAAGGGAAAAGCAGCATCTTACAAACACTAAAGTCTTTTTCTATGTTTTCAGTAACTCACAATAGAAAACAGCAATGTCTGCAAGAACTGTTCTGGTCACAGGTTGCTCCTCTGGCATTGGCTTGGCCCTCGCAGTCAAACTAGCAAAAGATGAGTTGAAACGATTTCAAGGTAAGACAGAAGTTTAAGTTGCATTCTATATAAGTGTTGAGATTTGATGCAAGATCTTTAACAGTCAGCTAGGGCTACTGGTTATGTTGTGCAAAGGTCATGATGAAAGGACTTCCCTTTTAGAGTTATGCTAGACACAAGCTATTCTTAACTTCTTCACAACAACTGACACTTATATACTGTAGCGCCTTTATATAGTGAAGCATTCAAAGATACTTGACACGTGGGTGACAGAACCAAGTTGGGGTTAAGAGTTGGCCGCAAGCATGATCAAAGAGATAAGTTTTTAAGTGATTATTGAAGATGAGGAGAGACATAGCAAGGTGAATGAAACCATAACTAAATCCATTAGATTTACCCACCGACATCCTGCTGAAGATGCGCAATTTAATAATGAAGCAATAGGTTTTACACATTTTTCTCAAGAGTGGTGGGAAGAAAGTCTGAACTCATAGAGTCATAGAGTTAAACAGCACTGAAAGAGGCCCTTCGGCCCATCCTGTCCACGCCAGCCATCAAGCCCTGTCTATTCTAATCCCATTTTCCAGCACTTGGTCCATAGCCTTGTATGCTATGGCGTTTCAAGTGCTCATCCAAATGCTTCTTGAATGTTGAGGGTTCCTGCCTCTACCACCCTTTCAGGCAGTGAGTTCCAGATTCCAACCACCCTCTGGGTGAAAAGGTTTTTCCTCAAATCCCCTCTAAACCTCCTGCCCCTTACTTTGAAACTATGCCCCCTGGTTATTGACCCCTCTACTAAGGGGAAAAGTTCCTTTCTATCTACCCTATCTATGCCCCTCATCATTTTGTACACCTCAATCAGGTCCCCCCTCAGCCTTTTCTGCTCTAAGGAAAACAACCCCAGCCTGTCCAGTCTCTCTTCATAGCTGAAGTGTTCCAGCCCAGGTAACATCCTGGTGAATCTCCTCTGCACCCTCTCCAATGCAATCACATCCTTCCTATAGTGTGGCAACCAGAACTGCACACAGTATTCCAGCTGTGGCCTAACTAGCATTTTGTACAGCTCCATCATAACCTCCCTGCTCTTATATTCTATGCCTCGGCTAATGAAGGCAAGTATCCCATATGCCTTCTTAACCACCTTATCTCCCTGTCCTGCTGCCTTTAGTTTTCTTTAGTGGTTTTCTTTAGTGAGTTCCTGATTTCAACTGTGTTGTGCGGGAGTAGATTGCAGAGCCCAACATCTTCTCTATAGGGCGAGGTAGTAAATAGAATGAAGGAGTTGCCACAGGACATTTTCCACATAGCTCATGGGAGTCCTTTGTCGCAGAATGCTGGGAGCAAGTTACCGGCTAGTCCTCTGTGTGCCGCACAGAGACAAGAGGTATTGGTTTCCTCTTTCATGCAACATCACAAAATAGAATGTCTTGGAACCGTGGCTCAGTGGGTAGCACGCTCGCTTCTGGGTCAGAAGGTTGTGGGTTCAAAGTCCCGCTCCCGACACTCCAGTGCAGTACTGAGGGAGTGCTGCACTGTTGGAGGTGCCGTCTTTCGGATGAGACGTTAAACCAAGGCCCTGTCTGCTCTCTCAGATGGGCGTAAAAGTTCCCATTGCACTATTTCGATGAAGAGCAGCTGTCCTGGCCAATATTTATCTCTTAATCAACATCACTGAAACAGATTATAGGCCATTGTCTCATTGCTGTTTGTGGGAGTTTACTATGTACGAATTTCCTACATTACAACAGTGACTATACTTCAAAAGTACTTCATTGGCTGTGAAGCCCTTTAGGACCTCCTAAAGTCATGAAAGGTGCTATAGAAACGCATGATCTTTCTATCTTCCCTAAACAAAGTTTTCAAAGCTGTTTTGACTGCACAGAGTGATCAGCACCTGGATTGTTTTGCCAGGAAAGGTGATTGCGGCCAGGACACTCGACTTATTTAAGAAACAGCTAGAATGGCAAAATAACAACAGAAAATGCTGGAAAAACTCAGCAGGCCAGGCAACATCCGTGGAGAGAAATTAGAGTCAACGTTTCGGGTCAAAACCCTTTATCAAGTCTTTAATGATTCTCAGGGCCTTCCCCCGACACCTCTCGAGGTAGATATCCTGGACAGCAGGTAGTTTAATTCCTAGAGTATGTTGTGCAACTTTCACCACCATCTGTAGAGCCTTGCAGTCTATGGCAGTGCAGTTGCCATACCAGGTAGTGATGCAGCCGGACAGGATACTCTCGATGGTGCACCGGTAGAAGTTGGTGAGAATCTGGGGGGCCATTCCAAATTTCTTCAGTCTCCTGAGGAAGAACAGGCGTTGCAACAAGATGTTGCCTGGCCTGCTGAGTTTTTCCAGCATTTTCTGTTGTTATTTCGGATTTCCAGCATCTGCAGTATTTTGCTATCGAGCTAGAATGGCAACATGGGTTGGGGTTGATAGTCGGGAAGGAGGTCGAATGGGCCGAAGGGACTTCATCTAAACCTATCTTGGCAGATATGGCTTGAATTTCCTTTATGTACTGTATAACATACATTTTATTATTTAATAGTATTGGGGACAAATGGTACAGTAATAAACAGTGTTGACGGATCAGTTTATAATCATCGCAATGTTCACAGGACCAAGGTTCAGCCCACCTCACAAGTTAAAGAATGAAAACCAATATAAATTGTATATTATTGAAGTTTATATTTGTGAAATGTTTCCTGTATTCAGCAACAGTGGCACGGAGCCCCCTATCATATACCATAAAAATTACCATAAATCATCTGCTGCTGTCTAACTTTGCCTTTTTGCAGTTGTCGCGACAATGCGAAATTTAGACAAGAGGAAAAGACTGGAAGATGCAGCGGGCGACACACTGAATGACACACTGGAAATTAAAGAACTGGATGTTTGCAGCGAAGATTCCATATGCAAGTGTGTGAACAGTATCCCAGAGCGAAAGGTGGATATACTGGGTAAGATTTATAAAAAAAGAAAGACTTTCATTTCAAGAGCGCTTTTCATGATGTCCCAAAGCACTTTACAGCCAATTAAGTTCTTTTTTGAAGTGTAGTCACCGTTGTAATGTAGGAAACGCGGCAGCCAAATTGCGCACAGCAAGCTCCCACAAACAGCAATGTGATCATGACCAGATCATCTGTGTTTTAATGGTGTTGATAGAAACATAGAAACATAGGAGCAGGAGTAGGCCATTCGGCCCCTCGAGCCTGCTCCGCCATTCAATGAGATCATGGCTGATCATCCAAATTCAGTACCCTGTCCCTGCTTTCTCCCCATATCCCTTGATCCCTTTAGCCTTAAGAAATATATCTAACTCCTTCTTGAATATATTTAATGAATTGGCCTCCACTGCCTTGTGTGGTAGAGAATTCCACAGGTTCACCACTCTCTGGGTGAAGAAATTCCTCCTCATCTCTGTCCTGAATGGCTTACCCCTTATCCTTAGACTGTGACCCCTGGTTCTGGACTCCCCCGCCATCGGGAACATCCTTCCTTGATTGAGGGATAAATATTGGCCCCAGGACACCGGGGAGAACTCCCCCTGCTCGTCTTCGGAATAGTGCCACGGGATCTTTTACGTCCACCTGAGGGGGCAGACGGGGCCTCGGTTTAACGTCACATCCGAAAACCTTTCATAAACGGACAAAATATGGCATTAAAGGTTTTGTAAATCCTTGGTAATACACAAGTCAGGCCAAAGAGCAATTTATTGATTTTTCATATAGAAATAAAACAAGTTTGTTTAATTGCCACAGTGCATTTATTTTTCCGAAACGACTCAGAAATCTAAAAATCCTCCCATTAACGCATCCCTAAATATACCAGCCCTCTACTACAGATCATCACCTATGCCCATGGTGAACTCATCTGGAAGAGAGTTTCCTCATTGAAATAAATACTTACTTTAATGAAATCAAGTCACCCTCGAAGTAAATTGGCTGTGACCCTAAGTCCAATCCTAACTCGAACCCTAAGCCTGAAGCGCTCAGCTTTATTGTAAAGCCAAACATAGCCAAACCCAACTTTAAGAAACTCAACCCCAATTCTGAACCCAACTCCAACTCATAAACACAACGCTAACCCTAAACCCATTTCACCTATTATTCTCAGACTGGTAGGATGCAAGTTGGAACTCTCAATTCGCTTCAGTAGCTTCCTGATTTCAACTATGCTGTCGTGCAGGGGCAACAGAGGCCAGCAACTTTTCAAAACCTGAGGCTTCTTCATACAGAATCATAGAATGATACAACACAGGAGGCCATTCGGCCCATCATGCCTGCGCCGGCTCTTTGAAAGAGCTCTCCAATTAGTCCCACTCCCTTGCCCTTTCCCCATAGCCCTGCAAATGTTGCCCCTTCAAATCATTACACCCACCAATCAGTGTTGGCACTGTAGCACCTCCACTGACGGGACGGTGTAATTACAGCGTGACAAGTTTACATGGAGTTTATCATCACAAAAGTGGATGTGGGAATTTCTAATGCAAGAAGTTGATAGGAACCGCAGCAAGATTTTTAATACGTTGTAAACAAGTGTGGATCACTATTTCTCGTCTTTGTTGCTTTATTTAATCTTAGCGTTTCCTGAGCTTTGGGACGTGACCCCCCTCACATTGGTTTCTCAGAAAAAAAAACGTTCTACTCTCCCGCTCACCACTTTTGTACTTCTCGCAAAACCACCTTTACACTTCTGGTACAAAAAAAAGAGTATGTTGTATTCCATTTTTCTCCTTGTTCTAGTAAATAATGCTGGAATGGGGCTGATTGGACCAGTAGAGTGCCAAAGCTTGGAAACCATGAAAATTGTGTTTGACACAAACTTCTTCAGTCTGACTCGGCTGGTGAAAGAAATTCTACCCGATATGAAGAGACGTCAAAATGGGCACATTGTTGTCATGAGCAGTGTTATGGGAATCCATGGTAAGTTGGTGCTTTTAGAAGTTCCGGCAGATCAGGGATGTTCATTGCAGTTCCAGTGTTGAAGATAAACATTTTGTTACCGAACTTAAGCTTTGGTTTTATTTGGCTGGGCCATATTGTTTTTTTCTTCTTTTTTTTTAGGTCTTCTATTCAACGATGTCTACGCAGCATCAAAATTTGCAGTAGAAGGTTTCTGCGAAAGTTTGGCAATTCAAGCCTTAAAATTCAATATAAAGTTAAGAGCCATAAAGATTTTTTAATCTTCTTCTTCATAGGCAGTCCCTCGGAACCGAGGATGACTTGCTTCCACATTAAAAATGAGTTCTCAGGTGACTGATGAGTCCAATGTGGGACCTACAGTCTCTGTCACAGGTGGGGCAGACAGTGGTTGAAGGGGCGGGTGGGTGGGGTGCATGGGTTGACGTGCGCTCCTTGCACTTGGCTTCCGCTTGCTCCCGGCGAAGAGACTCAAGGTGTTCGGCGCCTTCCTGGATGTTTCTCCTCCACTCTGTGCGGTCTTGGGCCAGGGATTCCCAGGTGTCGGTGGGGATGTTGCATTATTTCCAAGGAGGCTTTGAGGGTGTCCTTGAAGTGTTTCCTCTGCCCACCTGGGGCTCTCTTGCCGTGCCAGAGCTCCGAGTAGAGTAAATCAGTAAAACAAAAGATCCATCAATCCTCCTTTTTACACGGTTCAGGCTTTTTCATTGTCATGTGATCTGCCCCAAGAACCCACAATGATGTCACGTAATGCTAAACCGAATTGTAGTACCCACGCCACTTCTCTTAACTAAGATCAATTAACTATGAATAGTCCAGGGATTGTACCAGAAGCTTGCTGGCCTGTATAGTTCAGCACCACACAACATAGAAACATAGAAGATAGGAGCAGGAGTCGGCCATTCGGCCCCTCGAGCCTGCTCCGCCATTTACCCTGTCCCTGCCTTCTCCCCATATCCCTTGATCCCTTTAGCCTTAAGAAATATATCTAACTCCTTCTTGAATATATTTAATGAATTAGCCTCAACTGCCTTCTGTGGTAGAGAACTCCACAAATTCCTCCTCATCTCAGTCCTAAATGGCTTACCCCTTAAACTTTAGACTGCGACCCCTGGTTCTGGACTCCCCCGCCATCGGGAACATCCTTCCTGCATCTAGTCTGTCTAGTCCTGTTGGAATTTTATAAGTTTCAATGAGATCCCCTCTCATTCATCTAAACTCCAGCAAGTATAAGCCCAATCGACCCAATCTCTCTTCATATGTCATTCCTGCCATCCCAGGTATCAGCCTGGTGAATCTTCGCTGCACTCCCTCCATGGCAAGAACATCCTTCCTCAGATAAGGCGACCAAAACTGCACACAATACTCAAGGTGTGGTCTCACCAAGGCCCTGTACAACTGCAGCAAGACAACGCAGTACATTTACTCACTGAACCATCAGGGGAGCGCCAATGACTGTACTGCTATTGGTTCCAATTTTCTTCAGGTGGTGAACTTGCGGTTATTTTAGAATGGTAGATCTTGGAGCTATCTAAGTACACTGGTGGTTGATAGTCTTCAAGTGCGTTACTTAGAAGTCAATCAGAACAAGATGTTGAAGTTTCAAGTATTGCACACAGTGAGTGCTAGGGATATTCCAATGATAGAGTATTTTATATGTTCTTAAATATTATTTATGTTGACATATTCTTGCATTATTTGTTAAATCAATTGACTGTTCTCGGTGTGCATGTCTCCCCATAGCATAAGTCTCATTGAACCGGGACCAGTCTTCACTGAGTTTGAAACTAAACTGTACGAGGAAGCTGCTAAAATGGACCTCTCCAATACGGATGAAGAAACTGCAAAAATGTTTCGCCAGCTGTACCTTCCTTATTCTAAAAAGGTCTTTGGCATTCTGGGGCAAACAGCAGAAGAAATCGCTGAGGTATTCTTGAAGCATCCAGCACCCTCAAAGCCATCGTATTTTAAATTTATAACGGGTATATTAGAAATGTTATCTGATATTATTTTATTGTACTGTAAAGAATGGAGTTTTATGACTTATTAGCATTATTTTATAGAATCTTACAATACCGAAGGAGGCCATCATGGCAGTGCCGCCTCTTTGAAAAGCTAGCTAATGAGACCCACCCCCCTGCTCTTTCCCCAGAGCCCTGCAATTTTTTTCCCCCTTCAAGTATTTATCCAATTCCCTTTTGAAAGTTACTGTTGAATTTGCTTCCACCGCCCTTTCAGGCAGCGCGTTCCAGATCGCAACAACTCGCTGCGTAAAAAAATGATCATCTCCCCCTCTGGTCCTTCTGCCAATTATCTTACAAAGTATTACACAGTATTGACAACTCAGAAACAGGCCATTCGGTCCAATGGATCGATGCCGGTGTTTATGCTCCACACGAGCCTCCTCCCACCCTACTTCATCCCACCCCATCAACATACCCTTCTATTCTTTTCTCCCTCATGTGGCTACATAGCTTCCCCTTAAATGTATCTACACTATTTGCCTCAACCACTCTCTGTGGTAGCGAGTTCCACATTCTAACCACTCTCTGGGTAAAGAAGTTTCTCCTGAATTGCTTATTGGATTTATTAGTGACTATCTTATAAATATGGCCCCCAGTTCTGGCCTCACCCTTATTCTGCCTACCAAAATGAAAAAAAATGATCTATGTTGAAGTTCATTTGCCAGTCACACACCAGAGAGATATGTCTGTTACAAAGCCCATGGTTAAACCAAAAGCCTCAACAGGTGTGGTGCCCTATTCCCGATTGCTATCCTGTGACTCCTGCTGGAAGGGCGCGGGTGTGGACATTGGGGGAGGAAAGGATTCGGCTTGTCTGTGATCCCTACCACCCTCATGGAGAGCCTGGCAGCACTCACTGGAAACTCACACTTGAAGAATGGCCACTGGGGCAAAATACTGGCGCATGCTCGGTACCCATGGAACCCTATCAACGTCTTCAAGAGAAGAGGGGAGAAAATTGACAAAAGAAATAGGAACAAAAAATGTCAAAGGCAATATAGTAGCTATCACATGAAAGCTGAACATTCGGAGACTTGGGTTAGAATCCCATACTCTCATTATATTTGCTTCCAGACTTCTGCTCAGAGACTTTATTTTTTACTGATCTGGTCTTGCTGCGGACAATCCATAAAGCCAGTTCCTTCGTACACCAGTTAAAACACCTGTCCACGTGAGCCAGCAAATGGTCTAGACGAGGGAACTACAGGAAACTCTTTTTATCCGGCACAGACGGGACCGGCGTGGTGCCAGTTTATCAAAAAGTCCGGATTAGAGAGGCATAGTAAAAGGTACGAGAGCCCCGTACACAGCAACAAATCCAGGCTTCCCTGTTGCTTAGCAACATGTGCAGGAACTCCGGCCACAGACCAAGCGTCCCTGTTGCTTAGCAACAAGTGCAGGAACCCCAGTTACACAGCCACAGATCCAGGAACGACCACTAATACGAAGTAAAACTTACCTGAACCTACTCCTGAATTTTGCCGGTTAACAGAGATTTCCGGTTATTTAGGTGCTGGTAAATCGAGAGTTTCCTGTTGATGTAATATCTCCAAGTTTGCAGACGACACAAAGCTGGGTGGGCGTGTGTGCTGTGAGGAGGATGCCGAGAAACTCCAGTGTGATTTGGACAGGTTGGGTGATTGGCCAGATGCATGGCAGATGCAGTATAATGTGGATAAATGCGAGGTTATCCACTTTGATGGCAAAAACAGGAAGGCAGATTATTATTTGAATGGCAATAGATTGGGAGAAGGGGCAGTGCAACGAGACCTGGGTGTCCTTGTGCACCAGTCGCTGAAGGTAAGCATGCAGGTGCAGCAGGCAGTTAAGAAGGCAAATGGTGTGTTGGCCTTCATAGCGAGAGGATTCGAGTACAGGAGCAAGGATGTCTTGCTGCAGTTGTACAGGGCCTTGGTGAGACCACACCTTGAGTATTGTGTGCAGTTTTGGTCGCCTTACCTGAGGAAGGATGTTCTTGCCATGGAGGGAGTGCAGCAAAGATTCACCAGACTGATACCTGGGATGGCAGGAATGACGTATGAGGAGAGATTGGGTCTATTGGGCTTACACTCGCTGGAGTTTAGAAGAATGAGAGGGGATCTCATTGAAGCTTATAAAATTCTAACAGGACTAGATGCAAGAAGTATGTTCCCAATGACGGGGGAGTCCAGAACCAGGGGTCACAGTCTAAAGATAAGGGGTAAGCCATTTAGGACAGAGATGAGGAGAAATTTCTTCACCCAGAGAGTGGTGAACCTGTGGAATTCTCTACCACAAAAGGCAGTTGAGGCCAATTCATTAAATATATTCAAGGAGTTAGATATATTTCTTAAGGCTAAAGGGATCAAGGGATATGGGGAGAAGGCAGGGACAGGGTACTGAATTTGGATGATCAGCCATGATCTCATTAAATGGCAGAGCAGGCTCGAGGGGCCAAATGGCCTAGTTTCTATGTTAACTAGGAAGCACCATTGATGGTCTTTGATGTGACTCCCATGGGTTAGGTTTTCTTCCTGCCGAAAAGTAGAGTGGGTTTGTAAGGCTAACTGTGGGGAGGGGGACGGCAGATCAATCAAGGCTTTGCTTGTGAATGGCGCGAATCCTGGCTTACTCACTTCTTCTGATTTTGTTAACAGCATGCAGTGAAGGTGATTACCTCCGAAAAGCCGCCCTTTCGTCACCAGACCAACAATCTATACACTCCATTCACGACACTAAAGGTCGCCGACCCAACTGGGAACCTGCACGTTGACACTTTCTACAAGATGATCTTCCAGCACACCAGAATATTTAACGCAAGTCTTAACCTTATCAAATTGCTCCGATGGAGAAGCAGAAACAATCCAGGAGGAGGAAAAGACTCTTGATTTGCAACGCAACTCAAATTTATGTGCATTTGCTGTGCACTGTCTAATTCAGACATTGTCGACATTTGTCACAAAGTTTTTCGTTTTCCTCTTTCAGGGGAATAGTGGTAATAAAAATGACTAATAATGTTTAGTTCATGACATGAATCTTGTCATTCATGTGGAAATGATTTATGAAATAATACTGAGCGGCCTACGGATGGCGCTGTCCAGTGAGAGTATAAATACTCGGGCACGGGCCCAGCTTGCGCAGGACATTCTTTAACAGGAACTAGTGAAGGACACAACTAGACCTCCATGTTGAAAAACAGTTGATTAAAGCCTTGTTTAACGCTTAGACCAAGTGCCTGGTAGTTTTCTTATGTCAGTTCATTCTAGAGGTATCACCAGATATCCAACTTCTAGTAAGTCGCAGTATATTTAATTCCTAATTTTACAAAGTTGGCTATTTTATGTCCTGCTTCTCCCCTAAGAAATATGGAACGTTTTGCACTCAGTGAGAGGTCAGTAATGGCAGTCTTCAAGCTAATTGGAACTTTTTCCAGTGTGACGCTGTGAACACAGACCAGGGAGGACCAGGATTAAAAACCTGTTCTGGCGTGAGCTAACTGATCGCTGCTGGGGCACAGGAAGGGAGCCCTCAAAGACCCAAGTCAGGTAGAGAACAGCAGCCAACAACACCCACCTGCTCATTGGTCAGTGACCCGACCAACAGGTGGGTGTAAATGGATGTCATGTTGGAACCAGATTGGGTCCAGCTGTGAGGCTCCCAGTGATGAATCGCCCAAGATTCTTACCGTCAAGCCTCGCACATGAACAATGCCTATTTAGGCAAGGCACCACAATGCAGCAAGAAGTTCAGGTTTACAGAAGGAGAGAGGAGAAAGTTGTTGAGGTAAAACAAATCTGTAAGACTGTGCTTGCAGGACTAGATTTCAACAATTTTCAGGATAATCTGCAACCATGCAAAGGATCACTCGCAATATTTCCTTTCCTGGAGTTTTCTCCCCCTTCCCCTCTTTTGAATGATACGGTTCAACAGCACTCCTGTACATCACCAAATGGCTACAGTGGCTCAGAGTCAGAAGGTTGTGGGTTCAAGTCCCAACCCAGGGAATTGAGCACAAAATCTAGGCTGACACTCCCGGGTGCAGTACTGAGGGAGTGCTGCATTGTCAGAGATGCCGGCTGACGTAAGAAAACTACTAGGCACTTGGTCTAAGCGTTAAACAAAGCTTTTAATCAACTGTTTTATAACATGGAGGTCTAGTTGGGTCCTTCACTAGTTCCTGTTAAGAATGTCCTTGCGCAAGCTGGGCCCATGGCCGAGTATTTATACTCTCCCTGGACAGCGCCACCCGCAGGCCGCTCAGTATCATGTCATAAGTCTTTCTTTCATGAATGACTGATTCACGTCACGTCACCGTCTTTCGGATGAGACGTTAAACCGAGGCCCCGTCTGCTCCTCTCAGGTGGACGTAAAAGATCCCGCGGCGCTATTTCAAAGAGCAGCAGGGGGCGTTCTCCCCGGTGTCCTGGACAATATGTATCGCTCAAACAACATCACATTGCTGTTTGTGGGAGCTTGGTGTGTGCAAATTGGCTGCTGCGTTTCCCACATTACAAACAGTGACTCCACTTCACAAGCGCTTCATTGGCTGTAAAGCTCTTTGGGACGTCCTGAGATTGTGAAAGACGCTATAGAAATGCAAGTCTCTATTTCTTTTACTCTTCATATGTGAGCCTGGACAGTGATTGTCACGTGGCAATGAGGTGGAGCAACAGAGCCAAGCGCAAACATTCCCTTCCCCAACACACACGCCCCCCCTTTCCAACAGGGTCACTGGATAGTGATTAGCAACCCTGGCTGATTATTGCGTGCCTTGCAACGCTGAATCTAATTATAGCTCCCCAATTACTGCCTCAGTTTAGATCTGATTTAACACAGATTAGCAATCAAAGCACCTTTTTGTCTGTATGAGTTAGTAGTACAGTACGCTGTACCGTACCAGTAGCCACTTGGTGATCAGAGGGGCTTGGCATTTGCCGATATTAAATAAATCAAATAAGGCTGACACTGGTACGATAGCAAAATACTGCGGATGCTGGAAATCAGAAATAACAACAGAAAACGCTGGAAAAACTGAGCTGGCCAGGCAACATCCGTGGAGAGAGAAATAGAGTCAATGTTTCGGGTCGAAGACCCTTCTACAGAACTGAGAGAAAAGGCAGGAAATGAAACAAAAGGCAGTTTGGGGGCTGGGAAATGGGGGAGGGGATGAAAGAAGAGACATTAAGAGATATTAAAGGTGAGACGAGATGGTAATAGGACCGGTAAAGAAACAGACGATGGCTCTAGATGAAGTGTGAAATGCGCTGGCAGAGTGAGAGACAGCTGCCATGTGGGAGAGAGGGGGAAAAAAGGAAACGTCACAAACCACACTGGGTTGGCCCTGTGTCATTATCAGGAAAATAAATGTTTCAAGTCCCTGAGGCGTAACTAATTTGAACATAAAGTTTAATTTAACCCAAACCAAGAGAAACTTATGATCTGAATCACAATAGCACAGTGGGTGTCTATGAGGCGCTCTATCCCTTGCGCTGCCCGCCGGTCGCGGAAGACCTCACGTGTACAGGTGGACACCACGCGCTGCGTCTCCGCTGTAGTCACTGTTGTAATGTAGGAAACGCGGCAGGCAACATGCGCACAGCAAGGTCCCACAAACAGCGGCCACACTTCATAAAAGGACTTAATTGGCTGCAAAGCACTTTGGGACGCACGGGGGTCGCGAAAGGTGCTGTGTAAATGCAAGTCTTTCTTTAAAGAAAAAAATCTGATTTAAAAAGTAATTACACAGAATGCAGAACCTCGACCAAGCTATTCTAAATTGACTGCCCTTTAATTGACTGCCCTTTAATTGACAGGTCCTTATTTTCGGGCAGTATTTGACAGGCCAAACTGTTTTCTGAATGACATTGTGCATGGCCCCACTAGCTCTTATTTAATGAAGGCCGTCTGATCTACCAGACGTCGATTACTTCGGTGGGGGGGAAAGATCAGTGGGAACCTGCAGCCTTTGGCCGATGGGACAGATTTGGCAAAAGGAAGCTCTAATTTTTCGATTCCAAATCAATGAAAAATTCCAGGATGCACCTCCCTGGCCTCCAGTTCTTCTAACAAGTGAGACGAGCAACTTTCTGAGTACAGCGTTCAGTGTAGCAACAAGCAATTCTGCAGTACTGCGGAAAAGATTTGAAAGTTGCACTTTAGAAGCAGCTTCCCCTTGAACACTTGTGCATTTTTTTCCCCCTCTGTTTGCTATTTTTAAGCAAAATGGTAGCCGTGAATTTAGTGTTCTGTTCCTTTCACTTGCGAAAGGAGGATAGAATAGCGCTAGGTGTTCTGCATTGCCGGGAATCAAAATTGTGTTATCTGAAGATTAAACCACGGTCGCTGCTGTAAACCAGTATTTGTTCAAATAAAGGATGTGTTTGTTCATGTGCAGCTTGTGCAGTTTGTGGGGGATGGGAAGGGAAGAGTGTTCACAGTCCACTGTCCAGGGCCCCAAACACCCCTTCCAGGTGAAACAGCGATTTACTTGTACTTCTTGCAATTTAGTATATTGTATTCGCTGCTCGCAATGCGGTCTCCTCAACACTGGGGAGACCAAACGCAGATTGGGTGATCGCTTTGCGGAACACCTCCATTCAGTCCAATGATGTGCGGGTTAGGTTGATTTGGCTATGATAAATTGACCCTTAGTGTTAGGGGATTAAATACGTGGGGTTACAGGGATAGGGTGGGATATGTGTCGGTGCAGGCTCGATGGGCCGAAATGGCCTCTATCTGCACTGTGGGGATTCGGTGATTCTGTGAAGGGTGACCCCGAGCTTCCGGTCACCTGTCACTTTAATTCTCCGCTTCACTCCCACTCTGATCTCTCTGTCCTCAGCCTATTACATTGTTCCAATGAAGCTCAACGTAAGCTTGAGGAACAGCACCTCATCTTTCGATTAGGCACTTTACAGCCTGCCGGACTCAAGAGTTTCAGATAATAATCCCTGCCCCCATTTTTCATGCTGTATGATTTTTGCCATTCCCATTTGCAACATTTTATCTTTCCTGCCTCTTACACAAGTACAGTATGTTCTTTCCATTCCTTCCTTCCCTCCTAAACCGCCCCCCCCCCCCACCTGCTTAATATCTGTTACATCTCCAGCTTTTTCCAGTTCTGATGAAGGGTCCCAGACCTGAAACGTTAACTCTGTTTCTCTCTCCACGGATGCTGCCTGGCCTGCTGAGTGGTTCCAGCATGTTCTGTTTTTATTTCAGATTTCCAGCATCCGCAGTATTTTGCTTTTGTATTAAGAGTCTAGAAAATAAATTGGTGTGCAGATGTTTTTTAAAAAATTATAAATTTAAGGAAACAATCAAAACAAAACCCAGCACCCATCTTTCCCTGAAAATGAAAGCTGTTATTTAAGTATACACAGGGGGTGGGTAGAATTTCAACTTGATCAGGTGTAAAACTGGGGCTGTGATTCCTCCGCCCGTTATAGGATCTGCCTGATGTTCCTTGCCATTGGAATCAACAGAATGATACATAGATACATAGAAGGCAGGAGTAGGCCATTCGGCCCCTCGAGCCTGCTCCGCCATTCAATGCGATCATGGCTGATCATCCAAATTCAGTACCCTGTCCCTGCTTTCCCCCCATATCCCTTGAGCCTTAAGAAATATATCTAACTCCTTCTTGAATATATTTAATGAATTGGCCTCCACTGCCTTCTGTGGTAGAGAATTCCACAGGTTCACCACTCTCTGGGTGAAGAAATTCCTCATCTCAGTCCTGAATGGCTTACCCCTTATCAGACTGTGACCCCTGGTTCTGGACTCTCCGACCATCGGGAACATCCTTCCTGCATCTAGCCTGTCTAGTCCTGTTAGAATTTTATAAGTTTCAATGAGATCTCCTCTCATTCTTCTAAACTCCAGCGAGTATAAGCCCAATCGACCCAATCTCTCCTCATACGTCATTCACGATAATCGTGCGGTTTCTAGAACGGGAGGACGATCCGCAATGCAGGTTTTACACCGGATCGAGTTGGAAAATCTAACTAACACACGGTCTCGAGGTGGCTTCAAAGCCGCACAGGCCTTTCCTCAACTCCAGACAGATTTAAGACTCCCGCGATACAGCAGCAACGACGGAGTCTTGGATCCAGTGAGACACAGCAGAGTTTATTTTTGTTAAAATTAAAACCTAGTTACAGCAACGGTGAATCATTTCAAAACATAAACTTATTTATACGGAGAAAATAAATACACAGCAGGCATCTCAATTCTGGGGCTCCAAAAAGAATATAATTGTAACTGGTTCCAAGTTCTAAAACAAATATGTACAATGGGCGGAGTTAGAAACTATAGAAAACTATGCCATTGATTATTGCTTTTACATTCTCTCTACAAGTCTGGGTCGGCTGCTATGCGGTAAGTTGTACCACGAGGACATCATAGCGCCATATGGGTATAAGACACAGGTGTAGCGATGCCACTGCGCTGTCTGAGATTGCCAGCCAGAGACAGAGGCTATCTTGGTCGACAAGTAACCATCGAGATTGTACTACTGGAAAAGGCACGCGTGTTGACGTTTGGTGAGAACAGGATCTGGCTCGATGGTGGTGCCCTCCCCAACGGAAGTCAAACAAGCTACCCAACAGTCACTATCCAACCTCACACAAGGATGGTCACTTGGTAGGCTCCCAACGAACTGTAGCCCAACAACATTCAGCGCGAGAGAGAGCGCGTGTGTGAGAGAGTAAGCGAGCGAGAGAAAAGGCGACGGGGAAGAAAAAACAAAAATAATAAAATTGATTTGAACAATTCTTCAAGAATCCCGTAATTTGAGCACTGGGAATGTAAATTTAAAAGCATAAAGGCTTTTTCTTAAATATAAATTCTACACAGGGCAGTAAGAAAATCATTACATAAATATTTATACCCACATACAATTTTCTTATAAACATCAATTTTTACACAAGTTATCATTTCCTCGTCACACTGGCCAGGTGCAAGCACTCAAACCCTCTCTAAAACAGGAAAAGCAAATCAAAAGTTCACCACAGTGCTGCACTGCAGAAAGAAAACTACGTTACAAAATGGGTCATCTTTAAACAATGCTCTGGGGGGATCAGGAGTAAAACTGAGTTAGCACCGCTGTGAGGCGATTAGGGTTAAACGGACAAAATCCATGCCCAGCCGAACTGCGCCAGCATTCCATACGCAAGTACCCGAGAGACCGCAAGGAAAAGTGCCTCTCCTCTGCTTCTGGAAGTCAGCGAACCAATTTCCGTCCCTTCTCCCGCGATGACAATTATTTCGGAAGTTGGATTTTTAACACTCTTTTCCCCGCCCCCCCCCCCCCCCAGCCCTCCTCCCACTGAGCCCCCTCCCCTCCAAAGAAAAGCTTTATTTTTGTTGATGTGACGTTATTAGATGCAGGTAAAAGATCAAAATGGTCCAATGTGTTCTGGATTACTTTCCCCAACACCTGCTGTACAATAGCCACAAACTAAAGAGAGAGTAGTCTCACACGGTGCGATGGCGTGTTTCAGTTCAGGCTCTCCGTGCGAGAATCTCACCCATGGCTTTAGGCTAGAGACTGAGGAGTTTGTGTGGGGCTCGTGGTCCTTCTGAACCAGTCAAGAGAGCTCGTTTGCACGTGCAGGATCCATAAAAAGGTACAGGGCCTTGTGCATAAAGGGAGAGGCTAAGCAGATGCTATTCCACGCCATGAGATGCACACCCTCCCTGTCTGGTTGACTATGACCGAGTGGAGCGATTTGCAGTTAAAAAGCACTCTGACATTCTGTCAAAAGAACAGCAACACGAGAGGGGAGAGAGCTACAAAAACTCTAAAAAGGAAAACTGCTTCGAACAGTAAATTAAGTTTATCTGCCACATCACCGAGTCAAAACTCTGCTTTCCACTTACACCAACAGTTTGGTCATAAAGCTTCAGAAGGAGAATACTCCAATGTACTGTGTTATATAAAGATATATCTTATATGTATTACATATATACAGGTCAAACAGTCACATTTATTTGCTTTCTAACAGTTATATAACAGGAATTGCAACAGGAATCCAGTATTTACCAACACATTTTATCCATTTAGAATTCCTGCACCCAGTTCCTTCTCCCAATGTCCACGTGCAGACCTAAGTAGGCCTCGTTTCCTTGGTAACTACCAATCCTAAGCTGCCAAGTTTCATACTGAGGAATCCCGCATTTGTTCTTTCCCATTGCTGGTCTTCTTCACTTTGGTTACGCTTTCCAGCAAACCCGATTCAGTCAGTCTAGTAAAGAAAACACATATCGATGAGCCATTGATGGCACCGTCCGAGCTGTATGCTGTTTTGCCAGAGTCACGTGTCACCACACAGACCTAAGCTCAGTCTGCAGCTCACATTACCGTTATATTAGGACTTTTGTGTCAGATTTTTTTGTCAAAGCAGCACAAATGTACCAACATGGAGCTGTTAAGACGCAAAGTAACTCCAGCACGTAATCCAGGCTGACGCTCCCAGTGCAGTACTGAGGGAGTGCCGCACTGTCAGAGGTGCCGTCTTTCAGATGAGACGTTAAACTGAGGCCCCGTCTGCTCTCTCAGGTGAACGCAAAATGAATTAAATAGATCTATAGTTACTCATACACTGCCTCTGCCCATCCTGGGCACATATTTGTGAATCACACAGCACAGGAGGCGGCCATTCAGCCCATCGAGTCTGTGCCGGCTCTTTGAAAGAGCTCTCCAATTAGTCACAACATCCACCCTGCTCTTTCCCCAGAGCCCTGCAAACGTTTCCTTTAAGTTTTTATCCAATTTCCTTTTGAAAGTTACTGTTTCCACCCGCCCTTTCAGGCAGCGTGTTGCAGATCCTAGGGCTTTCTTAAAATTTAATTAGGATTCACCATTTATCTAAAGAAGTGTTAAAATGTGCTGGAGGCAGAGAGGAGTTATTGGAACAGTCGGCTGTGGCTTAAAGCTGGTTACATATTGATGGGCGACAGGAAACCAACTGGCTTGTAAATTCATCATGGTGTGTATTCGTGTAAAATATATATATATCTCTTCTCATTTAATCTGCAATGGCCAGCTGTTGTTACTGATGTAGACCATGATTTCTGATCAATTGCGACAGTGAGCAGGGTCCAGTTACTTACACTTCATCCATTGTGACATGCTCCTCCTCCTGTGGGAGCTGGAGGTAGGGGTTGTTGGAAGCTGGTCGGAACTTGTACCCGGTCAGCACAAAGAACACCAACGTCGACACCTCCACCAGAAACTAAGAGAAATTAAAATTGAAAACACCATAAAATTAAGATGGCGAAAAGATCAGGGACGAGAGTCTCCGCTGGTTTTACCGGCACAATTTGCCAGAAATCGGCCAAACCAGCGTAAAGGATCGAGGAATTTCAAGCGCAAGTTACGCTGAGTGCGAATCGCGTTTCCGCCATCTTTAACGTTGGTTTAAAAACCATCGCGCTGGAAGCCGGCTCCACCCACAACACTTGTCACGCCCACAGCCCTAGATCGAAATAACGAGCATGGCGAGTCTCCACCATTCCTTCAGTCACCCCTGTCCCAAATCTTGATATTCCTGCACTGAACCTCCACTTTCCTCCTCCTCCTCTTAGGCCCTCCTTAAAACCCAACCTGTTTCACCCTTTCTAAACTCTCCTTTTTCTCATCAGTTTCCCCCACCCCTCCTGGGATGTTTCTCTATGTTAAAAGGCACTATACAAGTACCGGGAACGGTAGCATGGTGGTAATGTCACTGGGCTAGTAATCCAGAGACACAAGTTCAAATCCCACTGGGGAATTTAAATTCAGTTAATTAAATAAATCTGGAATAAAAAGCTAGTAATGGTAACCATGAAACTATCGGATTGTCGTAATAACCCCAGTTATTAGTCGCAATAACCCCAGAACATCCAGTTCACTACGGTCCTTTAGGGAAGAAAATCTGCCGTCCTTACCTGGTCTGTCCCACCAGCAGACACAGTGGTATACAGTTGAGAAGGAGTGGCCCTGTGAGTCCTCAACATTGACTCTGGACTTGCTGATTACCACCTACCGCCCTCCCTCAGCTGATGAATCCAACACCACTTGGAAGAAGCACTGAGTAGCAGAATGTACTCTGGGTGGGGGACTTCAATGTCCATCACCAAGAGTTGCTCGGTAGCACCACTGCTGACATAGTCTGGGCCTGCGACAGGTGGCGAGAACCAACACAAGGGAAAAACCTACTTGACCTCGACCTCACCGATTTCAGGCACGAGGGGCCAATTGGCCTACTCCTGCTTATGTTTCTTATGTCAGTTGTTGGGGTGTAGAGTTAAAAAAAATAACAGTAGTCCTCAAAGTGCATTCCCTTTATACTTGGAGCCATTCTTGCAGTTTTCCTTAGCAAGAAAATCAGGCCAAAAAAGAGCCCTTGGAAGCCGTGATGGAAGCTCCTTGGACACAAATTGATAATCCAAAAGTTTAAAAAAATTACAAGACAAAACCTTAGTGATTTCCATATATACCGCTATTTTAGAGCACAATGCCGACAACTGCTGTCCCAGTTTTGTTGTGGACACATCTCTATTGCATTAACCTCGTTTAAAACACTTGACACCAAAAATTCCAACTTCCAGTAGCTTGGGGAGATAGACTGCCCCTTGATAACTTTCCTCCACCTCTGTCAGACTAAGACGGGCATATTTCACCATTCTGTCGTTACACTGACCCCCTGCACATAACTAACCTACAACCCACAAATCAGTGCTGATCTTAACCATGAGACGATTAGCTCTTACTTACATTATACATCCACTGCCACCGAAATGGGACAGTGAATTTGAGAAGAATAGCGATGATCCTGGTGAAATATATGTAGCAAACAATCTTTGAAAAGAAAAATGACAATTATTAGAAACAGAGAGACCTAGAATTCACAGAATACATACTGGTCCATCCCATTCACCACCACCCCCACCGCATAAGAACACAAGAATTATCAGCAGGAGTGGGCCATTCGGCCCCTTGAGCCTGCTCCGCCATTCAATAAGATCATGGCTGATCTTCTACCTCATCTCCACTTTCCCGCTCTATCCCCATATCCCTCGATTCCCCTAGAGTCCAACAATCTATCGATCTCAGCCTTGAACATACTCAGTGATTCAGCCTCCACAGCCCTCTGGGGTAGAGAATTCCAAAGATTCACCAACCCTGAGTGAAGAAATTCCTCCCCATCTCAGTCTTAAATGGCCGACCCCTTATCCCGAGACTGTGACCCCCCTAGATCTAGACCCCCAGCTATGGGGAAACAACCTCTCAGCATCTGCCCTGTCAAGCCCTCTTAAGAATGTTATACGCTTCAATGAGATCACCCCTCATTCTTCTAAACTCCATTGAAAGGTCACCAGCCAGGATATCCACAAAAGGGGGAAGAGGACTTGTTGCTCAAGTCTAACCTACAACTACCACTGCTTACCTTTGAGGGCTCCTCATCTATGGATGTTCCTGGCCTCACTAACTCCTGCAAACTCAAATGGAACTGCCACGCCCACGCACTGCAAAACCTGCCTCCAAAAAGCTGAATTAACTTTCCAATGCCAAACATTCCTTTCACTCTTAACTCTTTTATAAAACCCAAGTCTGTCCGTCCGAGACTTAAATGCTGCTCCTATATCTGGAAATGGTCTTCCAGCAGCGCTCTCGCACTGCTGAACAATATCCAAAAAAAAACACACACTCAATCCCACACAGCACATATACCCAGCAACCCAAACGTGAACACAGTATATGTACCTACCATGACATAAAAATGCCTGAAGAGTTTCAATTTGGCCAGACTCATTGCAGCTGCAGATAAAAATCAGGAAGGAAAGTAAAACCAGTGAAGATTATCCAGACTTCATTACACCAGTTCTACGATTTTTCTCAGTTATAATATACAGTAAAATACCCCTCTTAGTTCCCGTTAACCGGTTCTCCTCCAAGGACAAAGGCTCAGACTGCGGTGCCTGCCCATGACTGGCAGCTCCTCCAAGTGACCGTGCACAATGGGTATTGGTCCAATATTCAACTACAGGAGCATCACAAACCATCATCATACGCATGCTTCTAATAAGTACAGGAAACTCTTTGGTATCCGGCACCGTGTTGCCGGTTGATCAAAATTTCCGGATGACGGAGAGGGTTATCTACCGAGGCTATTTTTAACAAAGAAAAATTTAAAAACCAAGAAATGTGCAGTATACAGTGATTGGGTACTCACCTACAGAATGTTGTGTTAAATGGATGGTGGAAGATGCTTGATTAAGTACAGTACTGCCAGTTGAGGGTAATGCAATGCAATGACTACCAGCAGCGTGGGAGACACACAGTACCCCTATAAAATGGGGGATCAGAAGAGACTACCGGCAGCGCGGGAGAGTCAGAATCCTGTTACAGGGGTATTGAGGTGTTCGGACTTCCGACAGCACCAAGAAGCCGAGTAGTGGCAGTTTGGCAAACTACCCCCACTGACTAACTCGGCCACTGCGGGAGACTCGGACTCGGCAACATTGCCGGTTATTGAGATGTTGTTTTCGGAGTGAGAATTTTGCCGGTTAATAAGAGAATTCCGGATATTTAGGTGCCGTTTAAACGAGAGTTTCCTGTACTGTGAAATAGCGATCACGAGCAGGAACACTGGCTGATTTTCTCCCCCTTCCTACTGCCGAGACCAATTGGACCATAAAATTCTTTAGTTTATGGAGACATAAAATCTTGAGGGCTTGACAGGGTAGATGCTGAGAGGCTGTTTCCCCCTGGCTGGAGAGTCTAGAACTAGGGGTCACAGTCTCAGGATAAGGGGTCGGCCATTTAGGACTGAGATGAGGAGGAATTTCTTCACTCAGAGGGTGGTGAATCTTTGGAATTCTCTGCCCCAAAGAGCTGTGGATGCTGAATCATTGAATATATTCAAGGCGGAGATCGATAGATTTTTGAACGCTAAGGAAATCAAGGGCTATGGGGATAGAGCGGGAAGGCGGAGTTGAGGTAGGTCAGCCATGAGCTCAGCAGGCTCGAGGGGCCGTACGGCTTGCTCCCGCTCCTATTTCTCATCTTCTCATGACCACCGTCTTTGAACAGGAACCTTCCTTGGTCAATATACAGACAGAGATTAGACCATCTCTGAACTGTGGCTCAGTGGGCAGCTCTCTCGCCTCCCGAAGGTTGTGGGCTCGAGTCCCACTCCAGAGACTTGGGCATAAAACTCCAGTGCAGTGCTGAGGGAGCGCGGCACTGTCGGAGGTGCCGTCTTTCGGATGAGACGGTAAACCGAGGCCCCATCTGCCCTCTCAGGTGGACGTAAAAGATCCCATGGCATTATTTGGAAGAGGAGCTGGGGGGAGTTCTCCCCGGTGTCCTGGGGCCAATATTTATCCCTCAACCATCATCACTAAAACAGATGATCTGGTCATTATCACGTTGCTGTTTGTGAGAGCTTGCTGTGCGCAAATTGGTGGTCGTGTTTCCTACATTACAACAGTGACTACACTTCAAAAATACTTCATTGGTTGTAAAGCGCTTTGGGATGTCCTGGGGTCATGAAGGGTGCTGTAGAAAAACAAGGCTTTCTTTTCACTTGGGTTGGGTGACAGGTGTCCCAATGACTATGATATGTGAGCATCAGAGCCAGAGAGATCAGGAAAGCCCCCGGCTTCTATCTGTGCTGAGCTGGCGGATCTAGTGTCCCTGGGTAAGGGAGATAAGGACATAGGGGGAAAAATTCGGTATTGCCCCTTTTGGGGCACCGTCATCGGCCGTGCGCAAAATTCAGCGCCTGGCACTAATTATCGCCTCCGACAGCAAACTTGGCTTTTATCGCCCCTGGAGGTGATTGGAGCGTTAAATCAGGCGCTTCACACCTGTCTTAAGGCACAACGGCCGAGGAGCGAGGCGCTACCTCAGAACACTGGCGAGGCAAGGAAGAGCAAATCAAAATAAACCTGCAAAGTGCTGCTCAGTACCCAAAACTCCTTCACAGCGTTGAATCTCTCCAGAAGTCTCTCTCTCTCTTTCTGACTGCGTGGTGCAAAAATGTCACTGACAAAAAAAGGCAGGAAGCAGTCACCTTTAAATAGCGCTCCCCCAGTCGCTTCTGACTGCAAAACGCTCCCCTCAACCTGTCGTTGCTAACGGCAGGCGGTAAGGCAGGGGGGCGCCACTCAATATCCGGTCCGGGGCGCTGTGCACTCGAATGACGTCACAATCTGCCGGCGCAGGAGATCGTGGCGGAAGTGTTTAGCGCCACCGCAAAATGTCTAGTTCATTTCGCGAGCGGCGCAAACGTCGCCGCGCCCGTCCTCTAGTTGCTTTGTGCCCCAATTGGCGCCCTCTTAAGGCACTAACGGGAGGCGCAAACAACTGAATTTTTCCCCCAAAGTGTTCTCATCGTGCAATCAGCAATGTCTGCTGGAAGTGTGCGTCTGTGGCCACCCGGTAAGGACAGGTCCCGGGCTCAGCTGTGATTTACTCCCCAGGTTCAGTATCCTGCTGGGCCACTCACTATCGAGGCCCACACACACAACGAAGAACAGCCACTTGGACCCAAGCGCCAGAGTGCGACTGTTGCCTGCGGAACCATACCCAAAGCAAGGGGTCAAAGCCACAAGGAGATGGGAAGGAGAGAAAGTTGGCCAGGAAAAAAAAGGAAAAGTTTAAGTGCATCACAAAAGTAGCACATCACACAAGTGTACTGGCAGTAATGTCGTACCACCTGCACTGCATTGGTACCAGTTTGCTAAATAGGCCCAATAAGAATGGAGTCACTCGCTCACTGAGATCAAGAATGTTTGGATGATTCAAACTGGGTGGATGATTCCCCTGCTGGGGAGTCTAGAACTAGGGGGTCGGCCATTTTGAGATGAGAAATTTCTTCACTCAGAGGGTTGTGAATCTTTGGAATTCTCTGCCCCAGAGGGCTGTGGAGGCTCAGTCGTTGAGTATATTTAAGACAGAGATCGATAGATTTTTGGATATTAAGGGAATCAAGGGATATGGGGATCGGGCGGGAAAGTGGAGTTGAGGTAGAAGATCAGCCATGATCTCATTGAATGGTGGAGCAGGCTCGAGGGGCCGAATGGCCTACTCCTGCTCCTAATTCTTACGACCCGCTATCGCCTTCCAGTTAACTGTTAGACGTGGTCAAAATTACCTTTACCGTCTGTGCTTGAGGCGTCCTGCAAGTGCCTGATCGACCTGAAAAATACAAAAGAGAACAGAAATGAAGTTTTAATCAGTGAAGTTCCCTTCTTTTTCTTAAAAAAAAGTCAACAATTCGAATGACCTTGCCAGGCACATCGGACCTACACAACCTGATTTATGGGCATATCAGAAAATAGAAAGCACACGAGGCAACTCCACACAGGACTGGGACTGAGGGAGACAGACCACTATGGGATTGCCGACCCCTTGAACAATTCACAGGTCCACGGTCTGGATCTGCTGGTTGAGAGCAGGGGTGTACAGATAATCAGCGATAAAGTTTCCAAACAGACCTGCGAGAAATCAGTTAACTGCACTGTGGCAGTGCCCATTTCTGGCTACCAAAGGGAGCGCCACAGCTTCTGCAATGGCACAAAATGACATCCCGAAAAACTCTCAGCTCTCCTAGAATAGCATGGCACAAAAGGAGGCCATTCGGCCCATCGAGTCTGCACCGGCACTTTCAAAGAGCAATTCAGTTAGTCCCGCTCCCCCGCTCTTTCCTCATATCCCTGCAATTTTTTCCTCCATCAAGTATTTATCCAATTCCTTTTTGGAAGCTACTAATGAAACTATATCCACCGCCCTATCAGGCAATGCATTCCAAATCCTAACCACTCGCTGCGTAAAAAGGATTTTCCTCATGTCGCCTCTGGTTCTTTTGCCAATCACCTTAAATCTGGGCCTTCGGCCATCAAAAACAGTTTCTCTTTATTTACACTATCGAAACCCTTCATGATTTTAAACATCTCTATCAAATCTCCTCTCAGCCTTCTCTGCTTGAAGGAGAGCAGCCCCAGCTTCTCCACGTCTATCCATGTAACTGTAATCCCTCATCCCTGGAACCATTCTAGTAAATCTTTTCTGTACCCTCTCCAAAGCCTTCACGTCCTTCCTAAAGCGTGGTGCCCCCTCCTCACATATTATATAAAGAATTACATCGAATTTTACAACCCAGAAACGGGCCATTCGGCCCAACTGGTCCGTGCCGGTGTTTATGCTCCACACGAGCCTCCTCCCACCCCTCTTCATCTCGCCCCATCAACATCTCCTTCTATTCCTTTCTCCCTCACGTACTTATCGAGCTTCTACTTTAATGTTATTCACTCTTTGCCTCAACCACATTCTCCCCACTCTCTGGATGAAGAAGTTTCTCCCGAATTCCCTATTGGATTTATCAGTGACTATCTTATATGGACGGCCCCCTCGCTCTGGTCTCCCCCCACAAGTGGAAACATCTCTACGTCTACCCTATCAAACCCCTTCATAATTTTAAAGAGTTCTAGGAGGTCACCCCTCAGCCTTCTCTTTTCTCGAGAAAAGAGCCCCAGCCTGTTCTGTCTTTCCTGATAGTTGTACCCTTTTAGTTCTGGTCAATGTTTAAAGCAGATAGATGCTTATAAACACTAAGCTCTGGGCCCACAAGGGGAGTGAAGCCATGAAGGGAAAATCCAACTTTCAGGCCAAAGGTCACATTCCTGGTCATGACCAAGAATGGGTTTGAAGTAGCATGCTGTTGGGCCGAATGGCCTGTTTCTGTGTTGTAAATCTTATATGATATAATTCATTTTATACGCTGCACGAATGATTTTTCTTGTGGCGTTTCATCCATACAAGTATGTCACTTATTCTGAGTAATAACTTTTCTTGAAACACCTTTACAGATAACAGAGAAAACACATCTAATACATCGGGGCTCCACTCCAAGGCAGGATTCCAATATACTCTCCAGCCTATTCCCTGCTGTGGGGATCATCCTATGTCCAAAATCGCAATCCAGAAATGCAACTTTTTCTTTCAATGAAAGCAGACAAATTCATTAAAAAAAATTAATACAGATAAACCTAAAATGGAATGACCAAAGAATTTGGAAAAGATGCATTCGTTTTTGAAGAGATAAGGCAGTGTGAATTAGGAGCCAGTTGGAGGAGAGTTGCAGTTTTACACTCGCACAGAATGCGGCCTTCTCTGCTGTCACAACATGTAGCCACTCGCATTCGGATTTTGCACACTCGACGAGACACTTGCACGCGTGCTGCGGGACGGCATCACGTGAAAACCGAGATTTTAAGGTGGGGAAACATTAGATTTTTTGCACATGCGTTTTCTCTGGGTTGCACATCCCCGAGCTTCAACAAGAATCCTTACCAAACAACAGGAAACAGGATCGCTCCACAGCAAATAAGATCCACTAGGAACAGGATTTCCTTCCACAAGGCATAATCACTCGTACCCTCTTCAGTCGACTCGATGATGATGTAGGCTGTATTTGCCAACACCTTGAGACACAAAAAAAGACATTTAACTTTTTCACACTCTCCAGCATTGTCCTCCCAAAGAATATATGCATCCATTTTTATTTAGTAAAAGTTTAGATGAATTAGTAGTTGCACAGCAGTTGGTCTGAGGAAAGTTTTACACACACACAAGCAGTCAAGCCGGGTGTCTGTGCTGTCACCACGTACTGTAGGAGCACAGTGCAAACACCAGCCCTAAATTGCACTGCATCTGCCACCTACTGGCCCAGTCACTCGAGATTTAAATCCTTCCCAGTTGGTTGCAAGAGGCAGAGGGTGATGGCCGAGGGTTGCTTTTGTGACTGGAAGCCTGTGTCCAGTGGTGTACCGCAGGGATCGGTGCGGAGTCCTTTGCTGTTTGTAGTGTACATTAATGATTTAGATATGAATGTAGGAGGTATGATCAGTAAGTTTGCAGATGACACGAAAATTGGTGGAGTTGTAAATAGCGAGGAGGGAAGCCTCAGGCTACAGGACGATATAGACGGGTTGGTCAGATGGGCAGAACAGTGGCAAATGGAATTTAACCCTGAAAAGTGTGAGGTGATGCATTTTGGGAGGACTAACAAGGCAAAGGAATACACAATGAATGGTAGGACCCTAGGAAGGACAGAGGATTAGAGGGACCTTGTTGTGCATGTACAGAGATCCCTGAAGGCAGCAGGACAGGTAGATTAGGTGGTTAAAAAGGCATATGGGATACTTATATTCTATGCCTTGGCTAATGAAGGCAAGAGCAGGGAGGTTATGATGGAGCTGTACAAAACGCTAGTTAGGCCACAGCTGGAATACTTTGTGCAGTTCCGGTCGTCACACTATAGGAAGGATGTGATTGCATTGGAGAGAGTGCAGAGGAGATTCACCAGGATGTTACCTGGGCTGGAGCGCTTCAGCTATGAAGAGAGACTGGACAGGCTGGGATTGTTTTCCTTAGAGCAGAGAAGGCTGAGGGGGTCCTGATTGAGGTGTACAAAATTATGAGGGGCATAGATAGGGTAGATAGAAAGGAACTTTTCCCCTTAGTAGAGGGGTCAATAACCAGGGGGCATAGTTTCAAGGTAAGGGGCAGGGGGTTTAGAGGGGATTTGAGGAAAAACTTTTTCACCCAGAGGGTGGTTGGAATCTGGAACTCACTGCCTGAAAGACTCACAACAGTCAAGAAGCATTTAGATGAGCACTTGAAACGCCATAGCATACAAGGCTACGAACCAAGTGCTGGAAAATGGGATTAGAATAGACAGGGCTTGATGGCCGGCGTGGACATCCTCATTTGCCCCGCCTCTTTTGGCACCATCTGCAAATGTGCCATTTTGCTTAGCAATCTTGCCCAAGTGATTATGTTTGAGTTAAAACATATAAATAGCACGGGCCCCCCAATAGTGAGGTTATCCACTTTGGTGTCAAAAACAGGAAGGCAGATTATCTGAATGGCAATAGATTGGGAGAAGGGGAAGTGCAACAAGACCTGGGTGTCCTTGTGCACCAGTCACTGAAGGTAAGCATGCAGGTGCAGCAGGCGGTTAAGGCGGCAAATGGTATGTTGGCCTTCATAGCGAGAGGGTTTGAGTACAAGAACAAGGATGTCTTGCTGCAGTTGTACAGGGCCTTGGTGAGACCACACCTTGAGTATTGTGTGCAGTTTTGGTCGCCTTATCTGAGGAAGGATATTCTTGCCATGGAAGGAGTTCAGCGAAGATTCACCAGGCTGATACCTGGGATGGCAGGAATGACGTATGAGGAGAGATTGGGTCGATTGGGCTTGTACTCGCTGGAGTTTAGAAGAATGAGAGGGGATCTCATTGAAACTTATAAAATTCTGGCAGGACTGGACAGACTAGATGCAGGGAGGATGTTCCCGATGGTCGGGGAATCCAGAACCAGGGGTCACAGTCTAAGGATAAGGGGTAGGCCTTTTAGGACAGAAATGAGGAGGAACTTCTTCACCCAGAGAGTGGTGAAGCTGTGGCATTCTCTACCACAGAAGGCAGTAGAGGCCAATTCATTAAATATATTCAAGAAGGAGTTGGATATATTTCTTAAGGCTAAAGGGATCAAGGGATATGGGGAGAAGGCAGGGACAGGGTACTGAATTTGGATGATCAGCCATGATCGCATTGAATGGCGGAGCAGGCTCGAGGGGCCGAATGGCCTACTCCTGCTCCTATCTTCTATGTTTTTATGTTTCTATAACAATCCTTGAGGTGCCCATTCTATATCACCCGAGGACATTTCTTTTTACAGCTACCCTATTTTGAGCCAATTGTTTTTACCCAACTTTATATTTTTAATCTGTTTTTTCTGGTCCATACCTCAGCCAATGATAGAGACATTGTGGAAAGAATCACATAATGCTCGATTTAGAAAGTGCTTTATCATGTTTGATTGTTACACTGGCAAATGAGAATCATTCTGCACCAGCAGACACCGGATGACTGGCCAGTTAACCTATGTTTTTGGTGGTGGTTAATGCAGCAATATTGGTCAGGGCACGCGGAGACCTCTCCGCTCTTTGGTGCAGTGGTGCTATGGGATTCTTAAAGTCCATCTGAATAGGCAGGCAGCACTGGGTTCAACGTCCTTCCCTTGGGGTATACAGGAGTGGAATCATAGAAATTTACAGCACAGAAGGAGGCTATTCGGCCCATCTTGTCCGTGCCGGCAAAGAGCTATCCACCCTAATCCCACTTTCAAGCACTTGGTCCGTAGCCCTGTAGGTTACAGCACTTCGAGTGCCTATCCAAGTACTTCTTAAATGTGGAGCACTTCTGAAACTCGTCATTTGGAGAAAAATCGCTGACACAAGCCCACCTTCGGACCATTCTGTTAGCACAGCAGCCCCGTCCCACCATTTTAAAGTCCCTCGCAAGATTCGAAGATGTTTTCAATTGTCTAACACTGCACAACAAATCATGGGGCAAAGCTCACTGCAATTCTAACCTTCGATCCGAACTGTACGAAGTGGGGTGAAGACCTGAACAGCAATGTTAGTGAACCGCCCACAAATGAGTAATGTCCGCAACCTTACCTGTCCCTCCCCACTGCCTCCAAAAGTACAAACTAAGGAGCATCACACGTACAGGAAACTCTCTTAACCGGCACCTAAATAGCCAGAAATCTCTGTTAACCAGCAAAATTCAGGAGTAGGTTCAGATAAGTTTTACTTCATATTAGTGGCAGTTCCTGGATCTGTGGCTGTGTAACTGGGGTTTGTGCACTTGTTGCTAAGTGTCTGTGGCCGGAGTTCCTGCACATGTTGCTAAGCAACAGGGAAGCCTGGATTTGTTGCTGTGTACGGAGCTCTCGTACCTTTCACCTACACCTCTCTGTAATCCGGACTTTTTGATAAACCGGCACCACGCCGGTCCCGTTGGTGCCGGATAATAAAGAGTTTCCTGTAGTATCATTACTGCTGCTCAGTCACCAGAACAGCACTTGAACAGCACGCCATTAATGCTGATTTTCTCTGCTCTAACTTGATCAGCTGAACATGTTTGCACAATTATTTTAAGAAGAGATCCACAGAGTTTCAGAATGTTAGTTTTAGTCCTGGACGCCAATGGATTGTTCCCCTAAAATGGTTCAAATCACTTGGAACCGATATCGTCTGTTCAGATCATTACCGAGTTCACCAGTTTACATTAAAAAGGCGGCGGCGTGTGCTTGGTGCAACACCGAGCGTGGTGCAGAGCATTACAGACCATTCGGTTCCTTGGTTTGATTCCCTGTGTTGAGTTAGTGGGCTCAGCAGTTTAGGTGCTATAGCTTGCTTCAGCGTCCTGGGCAGGCTGAGCTATTGAGCAGTGGGAAAAGATATGGCACCCACAATTCCTGCAGCGTCCCTCGATCCAGTGAGGCCCTGCTGGAAAGTGAACGCGGGCGGGCAAGAGCGGCATCATCTCCGAGGACAACAGCCCACTGAAACCTCAGAGTGCAGCTTACGAACGGCCGATCTGACAAGGTACCAGGGAGAGAGTGTCCAGATGACTGCGGAACTGGTACCCCAGCAAAAAATCAATGCCTCGGGGACGGGGAGATTGGAGAATAAAAATAATAAACAAATGCGAAACAATTTCCTTTGTGGCATTTAAAAATTCTAACACCCAAAATGTTTTCAAGGGTTAGGTCATGAATTAATTTTAAAATCATCTATATACTGACGTAAGAAAACTACTAGGCACTCGTTCTAAGCGTTAAACAAAGCTTTAATCAACTGTTTTACAACATGGAGGTCTAGTTGTGTCCTTCACTAGTTCCTGTTAAGAATGCCCTGCGCAAGCTGGGCCCGTGCCTGAGTATTTATACTCTCCCTGGACAGCGCCACCCGCAGGCCGCTCAGTATTATTTCATAAGTCTTTCTTTCATGAATGACAGATTCATGTCACGCACTACTGCAAAAATCATTGCAGTCTTCAAAAACCACACACATTTAAAAAACAGGAATCCCAGTTCCAACTTTTCTAATCCTTCCTTACCTGTAGAGGAATCACGATCATGAAGATCTTCTTGTCTTTGTCCGATAGGATGTATTTTACGAACGCCCACCCAGTGCCGATCAAAGCCAAAGTAATGAACAGCAAGGCACCTTTCAACCTGTGGGACAAGGTAGGACATGCAGCTTAAACTGTTAGTCACTTGAAGAGAAACATCCTCTTAAAAAGCAATTTGCCCATTGGTTTCAAGCTGGACCCAAGATATCCAATAGAAAAAATTTTTGCATTTAAAAAAAATTTGTTTCTGGGATGTGGGCGCCACTGGCAAGGCCAGCATTTACTGCCCGTCCCTAGTTGCCCTCGAGAAGGTGGTGGTGAGCCGCCGCCTTGAACCGCTGCAACCCGTGTGGTGAAGGCATACAGCACCTTTCACAACCTCAAACCGCTTTACAGCCAATGAAGTACTTTTGAAGTGGAGTCACTGTTGTAATGTAGGAAACACGGCAGCCAATTTGCACACAGCAAGCTCCCACAAACAGCAATGTGATAATGACCAGACCATCTGTTTTTAGATGTTGGTCGAGGGGTTTAGCCAGTACACTGGGGAGAACGCCCCTGCTCTTCTTCAAAATAGTGCCATGGGATCTTTTGCATATACAGGAAACTCTCGATTTACCGGCACCCAAACCACCGGAAATCTCGGTTAACCAGCAAAATTCAGGAGTAGGTTCAGTTAAGTTTTACTCCATATTAGTGGCCGTTCCTGGATCTGTGGCTGTGCAATCGGGGTTGCTGCACTTGTTGCTAAGCAACAGGGACGCTTGGTCTGTGGCCGGGGTTCCTGCAGCTGTTGCTAAGCAACAGGGAAGCCTGGATTTGTTGCTGTGTACGGGGCTCTCGTACCTTTTACTATACCTCTCTGTAATCCGGACTTTTTGATAAACCGGCACCACGCCGGTCCCGTCGGTGCCGGATAAAAAAGAGTTTCCTGTATGAGCGTGCAGACAGAGCCTCATTTTAACGTCTCATCCGAAAGACGGCACTTCCGACAGTGACGCACTCCCTCGGCACTGCACTGGGAGTGTCAGGCTAGATTTTTGAGCTCAAGTCTCTGGAGTGGGGCTTGAACCCACGACCTTCTGACTCACAGGCCGTGACTGACACAGCTAACTCTAGAGCAACGGTAGGAAGACAGAGAAACTCCAAGAGTTGCAGCATTCAAAGGTCCATCAATACCGGCTGAATGGGAGCCCAGAGCCCTACCACTAGTATCACCCCCACCCCTGTAATAAACATCCTAATATATACTTACAGATGGGTAATGTAGTACATCACAGCCCAACCTTCAATTGCTGATCCTTGAACAGCAATGAAATGGTAGTTTATCTGGAAATATATAAATGATTGTAAGGACTGCAAACATTTTATAGAATTAGAGATTAGATAGGCAAATATTAAAAGCTGAAATAAGAACAGAAAACGCTGGAAAAACTCAGCAGGCCAGGCAGCATCCGTGGAGAGAGAAACAGAGTTAACGTTTCAGGTCAAAGACCTTCCAGGGGCTGGGTGTGTTCCTATAATATGGCTGTGCTCAGGTCCATCATGTTGTCCTGTTTCTATTCCATCCATTATATCAAAAAAATAAAAACATTGAGTTGGAGCCAGTTTGATCTGTTAAAGAACAATCCTGCAGCACTTGGACCTCTCCTCGTCCCTCATCTGGGCATTTGTTAAGTATGTGTAAAAGTACAAAGAGAGTTGAGTCGGCTCCCTTTGTTTCATAGAAACATAGAAGATAGGAGCAGGAGTAGGCCATTCGGCCCTTCGAGCCTGCTCCGCCATTCAATGAGATCATGGCTGATCATCCAAATTCAGTAGCCTGTCCCTGCCTTCTCCCCATATCCCTTGATCCCTTTAGCCTTAAGAAATATATCCAACTCTTTCTTGAATATATTTAATGAACTGGCCTCCACCGCCCTCTGTGGCAGAGAATTCCACAGGTTCACCACTCTCTGGGTGAAGAAATTCCTCCTCATTTCAGTCCTAAATGTCCTACCCCTTACCCTTAGACTATGACCCCTGGTTCTGGACTCCCCAACCATCGGGAACATCCTTCCAGCATCTAGTCTGTCCAGGCCTGACAGAATTCTATAGGTTTCGATGAGATTCAGACTTCAAAACTACTGAACCTGCACCAAGTTCCTTCTCTGCCCAACTAGAAACCCTTTAAAGCCAACACCTGAAGACATTGCAGTCGCATCAGTCCGTAGTTACACGGTGTGCTGATGGAGCACAAAATACAGTCCTCCAATACTGCGCGCAACTTCCTCCCCATCCTTTACCATTGGATTCACGATATGCGCGCGCAGAAATACAGAGGCTGCCATTCCTGCTGGCTACATTGTGAGGAGTCAATAATACCACAAACAGGCCATCAAGTGTCACTTATTCAGAGTGATACCACTCAGTTATCAATCTATCTATGAAACAATATCTATCTCTATATCTCTAGTGCAGATCAGCTGGCAACACTGACAAGAGCCTACAGTCATACATGTTACCATCGTACAGCCACAAAACTTTTTTACATATATATCCAGAAATAGATAGTCCAATATTGTTAACACCAGTGCCCCAGTTTGTGGAAACAAGATGGATACCCGGCGTTAATGAGAGTGTTAAATTGTTATTGTTGTTCCTGGTTGTTCTGAATCATTCAATAAGATCATGGCTGATCTTCTACCTCAACTCCACTTTCCTGCACTATCCCTTGATTCCCTTAATATTCAAAAATCTATCGATCTGTCTTGAATATACTCAGATTCACCATCTTCTGAGTGAAGACATTTCTCCTCATCTCAGTCCTGAATGGCCAACTCCTTATTCTGAGACTGTGACCCCTGGTTCTAGACTCCCCAGCCAGGGGAAACATCCTCCCTGCATCTACCCTGTCAAGCCCTGTAAGAATCTTGTATGTTTCAATGAGATCACCTCTCATTCTTCTAAACTCTAGAGAATATAGGCCTAGTCTACTCAATCTGTCCTCATAGAACAATCCCTCCATCCCAGGAACCAGTCTGGCCAACCTTTGTTGCACTCCCTCTATGGCAAGTATATCCTTCCTTAGGTAAGGAGACCAAAACTATACACAATACTCCAGGTGTGGTCACACCAGGGCCCTATATAATTGCAGTAAGACGTCTTTACTCTTATACTCAAATCCTCTTGTAATAAAGGCCAACATACCATTTGCTTTCCTAATTGCTTGCTGTACCTGCATGTTAACTTTCAGTGATTCGTGTACAAGGACACCCAGGTCCCTCTGAACATCAACATTTCCCGATCTCTCACCATTTAAAAAAATTATTGTTAATAAAGTTGATCTGCACTGACCATGTACACTAATCACATTCAGAGAATCAATTCCAGAAAGAAGGCAGCCATGTTTCTATCCGCTGCCCTGCCCCTCCACACCCCGGCCCGACTGGCCTGCTGCGCTCCCAGGCCCAGCTGAATGCTCCCACACCTCCCCAGCTCCCAACCTTCAACTAGTGATCCTCGTTACTTGAAGTGATCTTCGGCCAAAGACTACTGCAAAGCAGGCAGCCATATTTTCACGCGCCTACTGTCATTTTTAAGTTGGCATGGTTTTTTTTTTGCCAAATTTTCTCGTCTCCTCAAGGGCCAAGCTACCATTTCATACCACCAGATATCTCACCCGAGTGGTCATTCTAGATATAAAAGCGTAGTTTGAGCGTCAGCGGGCTATTAAACTGAAGGCCGTCACACCCAAACCTGACCCCGACATCGACACTGCCAGCACCGGTCACTGGATGGCGATTGGGAGAGAGAACTTGAGCTCATTTATTGACACTCTTCCCCAGCTCAGGGAGCCAATTGCTGCAGCCTACTCTGGCCGACCTCAGCGAACTTTGGCCAAGACCGGCAGCTGCCGGCTGGTCTGCCTCAGTGCTACAGCTTGGGGCACTGCCTTTAAAACTAGGCCAGAGGCAATGTTCCCTCGAGTTTCCCCCCCCCGCCCTCGTGCGAGGTCCCTTTAAATTTTCTGACGTGGTATTTTTCCAGTGGAAACAGCTGGTGAGCCGGCCTGCGCGGGACCTCCCGATCGACGCGCGTCCGCCCGCCCGCGCACCTTAGCAGGAACATCGGCCAGCGGGAGAGTTGATCGAAGTACTTCGAGTGGGAACTGAAGGCAAGTTGCTGATTTAGAATAAGTGCCACTATAGTTTAGCTGCATCTATAGACTTATACTTACAGCATGGAACAGAATGGAGATGGACTTGGTGAATGCCAGTGCAGCCATCAGCCAGTGGATTTTAAATACACTGTACCTAAGGGA